>NC_134404.1:331907945-332097945 GCF_038048845.1 Mixophyes fleayi | reverse complement strand
CTATTATAAAGAACATGACATAAACACATAGAAATAAGTCTGGTATTTACCTGATACAGCTCTATTCGTTGCTCGGATACCCGTGCCTTTGGATTCTGTAAACGAAACACTCTAAATTCAGCCTTTACTACATTTGAAACATTTTTCTCCATTGCAGAGACGTCAAACCGGACGATTCTGAAGTATGGATTGTAATAGTTTGGGTGGATGGCATCTGAAAAAAGTTAGTATAATTTTTTTTTATAAAAATACGGCAAAACAACGTTCATTTGTATTTGATTACAGAGACAGAAGATTATTAGAGGTTAACAAGACATTTATCCGGCAGCCATGAATGCAACTTAATTCTGTCATTTGCAACAATATAAATACATAGGGGTGGCTTTACTAAAACTACTAAGGAGGAAAAGTGGAGTTGTTTCCCATAGCAACCAGTCAGATATCATATTTTAGAATGTACTAGGTAAATGATAGCTAACACCTGATTGGTTGCTATGGGCAACACCTCTACTTGTCATTGTTAGAATCTTTGATACATTTAAGCCCTGATGTGTTAGATTGTTGCCATTCTGTTAAAGCAGTGAAATGCAACCTAGTGCACTTCAGCGGATCTCCAACCATGGGGAAACCTTATAACTTTTCAACTTTAAATTACTGACATTTACGGTAATTACTGACATTACCGTAAATGTCAGTAATAAGTTAAAACAATACATTTAATCAAAGAAAGAGACACCTATCGGTAATAACCGTCCTGTTATATCAGCAGGCATTTTAAACAAGTGTTACAAGTTATAACAAACAAATATGGCAATAAAGCAGGAAGGAGCTGGGGGCCACAGGTTTAGGCTTGGAGGGCCACATGTGGCCCTAGGACCAGCTATTGGCCATCACTGTGGAGTCCAGATATATTTATATCTAATCACATATACATACACATATATGAGTATATATGCATGTGTGTGTGTGTGTGTATATATATATATACACACACACAAGCATATATACACATATATATATATACACATATACACGCACACATATATATTGGATTTTACATTCTTCTGGGTATATAGGTATATATATATATATATATATATATATATACACACTGTCCTATCCCCCAGAGTATTAGTTCTGTGGAGTTCAGACCATCACCCTTTGCGTGAAGCAGGTGCGCCCACAATCCATTGTATCAAAACAGTCGCAGGGAAAGAGAAGCTACAGGACTGTTGGATCTAACACACTGCTGGAAATGACAGCGCCTGACGGAACGGCAGCGGAGTTCCTACATTCAGGAGCCGGCTCTCAATTCTAGCAATGTGTCGTAGGTGGGCTCTGCTACTCCTGCCATCACCTGATTCAATGGAGCTTGGGGAACAGCTGAATTGAACACACGAGGAGGCGGCTTTTAAAAAAGAACCCCCTCTTCCTGACATTAATTGGCCGTTTCAATTAGCTGCGAGGCTCCATACCAGTGTTATGATTCCGTATGTTTCTTTGGTAATGACCTTCGCTCATTTTTTGCTTGCACCTCATAGAGGTCCCAGCAATGAGCGCCATTATCATTCCCAGAACTGCCATTTTTGCGCACACAAAGCTAACATGCAAGGTTACTACATCTAGATAATGTATTGTCCCACAGTAATATATATACTACACAATGAAGATGTAACAATGCAAAGTATTTTTGTACATAGAAGTGAGATAAAATTTTGGTTAAACTCAAAAATATATCTCAAGGTCATATTCATTCTGACTATGTAACCTGTCATCTCTCTACCAAGGCTGGGTTCAGACTACAGTGTTATCAGCCGCTTATCGGGCCAATCAAGGATAAAGGAACGGTTAGCCCAATATCACATTAGTGTGTGCGCTCCAACAATGAACGATTATCGTTCCAAAGCCCATCGTATCGTTGAACGAGATTTTTAAACTGAACTAAAAATCTCGTTCAACGGTGGAACGGTGTCGTTCCAATCCTGCAGTGTGTAAGCACTCAGGACCGGCAGTGTCCATAGATCTCTAAGGAGGGTGCAGAGTCACTTTCTTGTTAGCCAATGATTATGACAGATGAAGAGCACAGATCTGACGGTAAATCCTGCAAAATTTCAATGGTGTCTACCCAGGAATCGGCATGCTGATCGGGAATTTTCATTTTTTTTAAAGTCGCTGGTAAAACTGCTAAAAATATGGCATTGTTAGAATTTATCTGTAGTATGTACCCAGCAAAGCAGTTCATTCCTGATTTTCTCTACATTGGTTGCATGTCTTGACAACAACAGTAAATTCAAATATTAATACTAAACTGTTCACAGCCTTGGGACTTTCTGTATTCCCTTTATTGTGTGCTTGTGTTTTTACAATGCTATTACATTTACATATTTTCTTTAGATATTACAAGAGTGTGACATCAGCGTGAGATAATGTTTTGTTCTCCAAAGCTTGTACAAATACATAAGCATGTTGGCCAATACATTATTGGCAACAAACAACCTAAAGATTAACAAAAACATAAAAGTCTCTCAGTTTCTTCTAGAAAAAAACAAAAAGCAAAAGAAACCAAAACACAAGACCGCAATATTTCAATGGATGAAACTCTGCATAATTGCTGTATTCTGTAAGGATCAGTAGACTCTAAGTAATGTCTTTCTCTTCTAATTGCCGCTGGTAAACAAGTGTTACCAAGATTTATTTTTATGGTACTTTTGTTTTTACGAAGCATCTGTTCTTTGGTCTGCTGCCAATGCCTCACGATTTCTCTTTCCAACCTGGTCTGTGAAAATGCAGTAGTCATCTAGAGAGGATTTGCAAATATTTACAGTTAAATCTACTTATTAAACACAGTTGTTATCCTTTTTTTTAGAGACTGGCCAATTCCTCTCTCTCTCTCTCTCCCGCTGGCAATTAAAATAATTAAGCTGTCTTGAAAGCTGATCTAGTGCTGATCTACAGCCTTTTCACAACGCAGGAATGCAATAAAGCGATTGTCGCACAGGCATTAAAGTGTACCTCTCGTCTACATGCAGAGGAAGCAGCTAATTGTGGGTTGGATCAATGTTTATAAATACTGGTTCAACCTACAAAGAGCTTGGTCTGGGATGCACGGGCAGCACCGGATTTTGCTGAGGTGTGTGTGGGGAAGGGGCAAGAAGCTGTCCAAATTTTCCCTCATTTAGAGATCAGGACATATTACAAATGGCAATGTACCAAAAAGCAGAGCTTACAATTTCTCCATCCACCAATGACTTTAAAATAAGGGGAAATTTAGTATCATCACCATTTATTAATATAGCGCCACTAATTCCGCAGCGCTGTACAGAGAAGTCATTCACATCAGTCCCTGCCCCATTGGGGCTTGCAGTCTAAATTCCGTAACACACACACACACACAAACACATACACACACACACACACACACACACACACACACAGACACAGACACACAGACTAGGGTAAATTTTGATAGCAGCCAATTAACCTACCAGTATGTTCTTGGAGTGTGGGAGGAAACCGGAGCACCCGGAGGAAACCCACGCAAACACGGGGATAACATACAAACTCCTCACAGTATATCTGATTATATCTGATTATCTCTATCTCACCTAGGAATGGGGAAGGAGAGTAAACAGAAGCGCACAGAGGTCTAAAGCCTTATAGGTTTGACTGAGTCTTTGTAACTGGACTAGTCAATCCTTTCCACCATCTATTACTTCGTTCTTTCATATATCCTGCAGCATCAGACTTTACACCAGGAAAGTGTTGTTTCCAAGTTCAGTCCTACTTGAGTTCAAATACACTGTAGGATATAATATGGATGTGAGCTCAGACGTAGTTAGTTCTATGCACGTGACAAAAAGCCTATTAGCCATTGCCTGTCCTTAAAGGAGTAACATTTGGACAGTAGCACCAACCATAGATAGTGGAAAAACCTCCCCACAAGACCGAAACCAGGAGGGATTCAAGGGAATATCCTCATTAAAGTTCCATGTTTCATATCCCAATGGTGGACTCTCTGTTCCCTCTATGCACATTGATACTGACTAGCATGAATTCATCCTTAATAAATACACTGGATACATTTTCATCGATTTCTACAGTTCTTAATATGTTCACTTCATCTCTAGCTCCCACGAAGGTCAAGGGAACACCTAGATTTACCCGATAGACCAGTGGTTTGCAAACTGTGTCCGCGGCGATCTTACAGGGCCGGTGGTAAGAAAGGTGGGGGACTACTTGGTAATAATTTTGACTTAGAGGTGCCTTGAAAAACCTAAGGGTCAGGGGCGAGCTGGGCCGGGGGGCAGGGGGGCATCACGGCTGCTAGGGCCGCCCGCCCCCCGGAAGTAATATAAACGTGATGCGGCCGCGTCATTGATGACGCTGCCGCATCACGTGTCATGTGATGCAACCGCCTGTGCGGCGTGTGCCCCCCAGGCTGACGTCCGTCAGCCCGCGCTTGCTAAGGGTGCCTCGAATTGAGAACGTTTGGGATCCACTGCGATAGACCCTAAAGTGTACAGTATTCGGATTTTTGTAGACCTGGGGCTAGATTTATTAAGCTGCGGGTTTGAAAAAGTGGGGATGTTGGCTATAGCAACCAATCAGATTCTAGCTGTCATTTTGTAGAAGGTACTAAATAAATGAAAGCTAGAATCTAATTGGTTGCTATAGGCAACATCCCCACTTCTCAAACCCGCAGCTTAGTAAATCTAGCCCCTGGACTTGAGAGATAAGGAACAGAGCTACCTTTGCAAAAAGTTCACATTTGTCTTGTTTCTCTAGAAGCAGCCTCAGAATGACTATAATTGCTCTCAGTATAACACAGCATGCTACAGATAATGCTTACTATAGCTTACATCCAGTGTGTTTTCCACCGTCCTGTTATGAAACACAAGCTGGCAGATAAATGACCAATAAAAGTATGAAAATTTGGGAAAAAGAACTAATGATTCTGGCCACAATTCCCAGCCTCGCTCTCGGGGGAGCCAGGGATAACAGTACATCTTCTGTTTTCTATTCCCTCTCTCTTGAATGCAAGGAGAGACGCTCACAAGACTCAATGGTCCAGCTTTGCCAAGTCACCTCGTTGTCACAGCAGCAAAGCAAATTGCCAAAATAACATGTAAATTCTGTCAAATTCTGGTGCTTAGATTATTCTCACTAGTGAGACACTAAGCAACGCTGCAACAGATCTGACTGTAAACTGCCGCCGTCCAAACATTACCACACCCTGACCATTCTGTTCCACACCCAACTGTGCCTGAAAGAAGTGAGAAACAAAAGAGAAGCGTACAGCGTATATTACAAACTACAATGGTTATGTAATTAATCAGCAACTAGGAGAAATACATTATAATCACGAGGAAGAAGATGAGCTGCTGTTATAAAGGAAATACAGGCACATGTTTCTAATAACAGTAACAGATACATATGCATACACCTCGTGTGGTGCAGACAGGCAAATAAAGTTACACACACAGAGATACACACACACACACACACACCTCAGCATACAAGCGTACACAAAGCACCTCCTTTGATAAAAAGGGTTTATTTTGGAGCTAAGAGCAAATCCAGCAAGTGGGTGCAAAATTTGCACCTGAAAATAACATGATGGGCCTAAATCATTAAGGAAAGCAAGGCAAAAAAGTATAGATGTTCACTGACCCCCTTGGTTTGGTTTTGGATCTGGATTAACTTTGTGTTTTGGTTTTGGTTTGGGATCCCTATGTTTTTCTAAAATCCGTTATGTTTTGTTTTTTGCTAAAATCACATAATTTGGCTCTTTTTTTGTTCTTACATTATTATTAACCTCAATAACATTACTTTCAGTCATTTCCAGTCAATTTTTGTCAAGTGACAAATACATTGCTACACCTCCTGTTTCTGTATGAGCAATGGCACTGAGCAATGGCACTGGAGACTGGTGAGTGACAAGAACACTGCTATCCCTGTTTCTGTGTGATCAATGACACTGAGCAATGGAACTGGAGAATGGAGAGTGACAAGAACACTGCTACCCCTCCCGTTTCTGTGTGAGCAATGTCACTGGAGACTGGAGAGTGACAAGAACACTGCTACCCCTCCCGTTTCTGTGTGAGCAATGTCACTGGAGAGTGACAAGAACACTGCTACCCCTGTTTCTGTGTGAGCAATGGCACTGAGCAATGTCACTGGAGAATGGAGAGTGACAAGAACACTGCCACCCCTGTTTCTGCGTGAGCAATGGCACTGGATCTCCTGGGGAGGGAGGTACATATGGAATCCGAAAGTACCGAGCCGGCTCGCGAGCCTACTCAGATCCCCTAAGTTGGGATGGGTTCGGTTTTCAGAAAACCGAGCCCAAGCAACTCTAAAAAAAATTGAGTAAATGTTCTCCAAGACAAACCATGTTACAATGCAAGGGGTGCAAATTAGTTTATTATATTGCACATAGATTAAATACTGGCTGTCTTTTCATGTAGCTTTATTTTTACACTGAAATTTAAAGTTAATCTAGGACATGTCCTACCCCCAACTATAAATCTGTCCCCACGTTTTAAATTTACCTCCCCCTCCAATGCAACATGGTTTTGTTCAGGTGTAAAGTTACTCCATTTTTATGCCTTGCTCTCCTTAATGACTCAGGCCCAATTAGTCCTCATTTAAAGAGTGGAGCACAAAACTTTTCAGATTTGCTTCCGGGACAAACCATGTTGCAATGTGAGCGGTACAAATGTATTTATTTATGTTTGCATGCAAGGAAAGTACTGTCTGCTATTGCATGTAACGTACAAATACTGGTCTGCTTTATTTTTATACTGCAATTTAAAGTTGAGCAAGGACACGCCCCCTTCCCACTCTAAATCTGCATATTTTACGTTTGCGGTGTGGATTTTCGGAACCCTCTCCACAGCCATCCTAAGATTGCGTATGTGCAGTAAAGACTCCAGGTTAGAACCCAGTTAGGTAAGGAGATGACCGCAAAGTATCATTCCTTAACATTGCGATATGGGATGACATTTAACAGGGGGGCATAGCAAACATTGATTTTTTTAATGATGGCCCCAACAACACTTGGGGGTATATTTACTAAACTGCGGGTTTGAAAAAGTGGAGATGTTGCCCATAGCAACCAATCAGATTCTAGCTGTCATTTATTTAGTGCATTCTACAAAATGACAGCTAGGATCTGACTGGTTGCTATGGGCAACATCTCCACATTTTCAAAACAGCAGTTTAGTAAATATACCCCTAATAGTCATGGCCTAACCCAACTCTAGAAAGCAGTGTAGAAATAGAGCTGGACAGAATGTGTCCGCAGCATGCAGGAGCGTGTAGTATTTCCCCTACATGCATACGATGTCTGCATCTGCCCCCCTGCAGTACAATATGGCTTCATTGGCTGCAGATTCAGCACCTGTACAAAATTTGCACTGACCGGGATTGGGCAGGAAACTATGGTTTAACTATGCTGTGGGCTTTTAATTGCACATTTTACCTGACAAATTAGACCAGATACAGTTTATTAAACAGGAATCTTAATACAAAATAATGAATGTTAGCAAATAGACAGCGCAGATTGAAGTGTAGCACCCAAATGGTGACGTCGTCTTCGGCAATACCAATTTAATTCAGCATTCTCCAGGCAGTTATAAGGAAAATATTGCAAGAATGGAGCAGGTGAAAGGTACCGTTAAGGCCTCGTTCACCTACATGTGCTGGGAAAATGGGTACAAGTGCGTAAAAACTAATATGTTTTAGTGGTGAATTTTTAAAGCATTGTCCATGCATTAATGGATACAGTCTATTGTACAGGTAGTGCCAGACAATGCATAAGAAAGAGGGCAGAGAGTAGTAAAACTATAATCACAGCATTAAAATTTTAGGACACAATGGTAGTAACGGCGCCATTAACTCTTATTTGTCCTATTTTTAATGTCATTTTCATTCATTTATTAATGTATTAGTGCAAAGAATAGCAGATGGGTTTGAGAAAGCTCAAAGGGGTAGGTTTTGTGTACTTTACCTAATTCACTAAAGGTAATTTTTCATTATTCAAGCCCCTTCACTAGCTGCTTTGATTTGTTAGATACACTCTCTAGTAGACTGGATCTAACAGCGTCTTCCCCTTAGAAATTCTTCTCTCCTTGCATTGAAATACCATTTGTGCTAGGCATATTGAATTCCCATGACATTAAGCAGAAGGGACATTGGGAAGGAAAGGGGTCTGTACTAAGAGTAGATATGGCAATATCTTGCGATAGATCATTATCTGATTATTTTTTGGCCCCACGATATTAATCCAATTGCATTATATACCCACTACTAGACAGTGTATCTAACAAGCAGCTAGACAGAGGCTTTGAACATTAATGATTCTTCAAGTACATGAAAGGTGAACTTATATTAAAAAACTGGATATGCCGAAATCTACAATAACCATCATCTTAATGTTTTTGAAACCCAAGACGTGTATCAAGTAATACATGTCCGCAGCTTAAAACCACATCACCCATAAACCTTTCCCCGGCCAACTCACAGGCAGTAATGCACAATTTTTCCAGTCCTCGTGCCATTAAAATCGTTTGCCGCAAGTCAGCAGAAAGAAAAAATATTTATGTGTTCAGGAAAGATTAGCATCTTCGTCCCACAGAGTCAACCTAAAACGTTCAAACCCAATAGTTTCAGTCATTTACATTCCTTGCGGAATACAGTTCTCCCCACTATATTTAAAACAGACAATGGCCGATTTTCTACCCAAACGTTAACCATCTGTCTACAAATTGTTTCGCCAACCCTTCAATAAGAGAAAGATGTAAGACTGTGTTCTCTCTCCAAAGCCGTTCTGTGTAATTCTCATTGTTATGAACTATCTCCGGCTCGTCCCGTTAATTGCCCACCCTGATTACTGTAACCTTTCTCTGTCTCTCTCCATTGTCCATTATAATCAGTGCAATTATCAAGGGTTTGTGGTCGGAAGGCCCTGTGCCATTACAAATATAAAAAAGAGAAAGTGTCCTTGTAATACTGGAATACTGATGAAACGTTCATAAACGGTATCAGAAAAAGAATCTAAAATTGCTCTTTTGCACTGAAACTTTCGCAACGTGAACTGTGTGATTAAATTAATGCTAAAAAGTGCAGGATTTGAATTTTGAACATTTTTATCCGATATAAATCTCCATTATATCTGATGTATTTTTGTTTAAACCACGGAAGGAGGGCTGCATATAAAGATGTTATTTCCTCCAGTGTGGGAAAGTATCGGAGTTGGGGATATGAATACTAGTGACGTGACAATGGGGTCAGGCTGTTTGTAGCGCATGATCTTTGTAAAGGAGGAGGAGAAGGCAGACGGATTAAATTAGAGGTACAGAGCAGGGACAAGAGGTCATAAGTTATATACTTGCTCTCCTGTTGGTGACAAATCACATTGGGCCTGATTTATGTTTGGATGTACGTCCTTTTGTGTGCCCCCTAAACGATTGTCACAATTTTGGCCATACAGCAGGGGTCGGGGCTAAGATGACGCAATATTTGCGTCATTAAGACCCCCCCACCCCTGGCACTTATCTATTGTAGGGGCGAGAGCCGGGAAGTCTCCCAGAAATGCGGGAGTCTTCCGGACATTTCGGGAGAGTAGGCAGCTATGCGTTAAAGAAAAGCAGCTAATGAATCTCTAGAGACTGAAGTGTCTTTTACATTTCTGTCTCCATTACTGAAGTCATGTTGTCTTACCTGTCAGTCTTTGATTAAATCTTGGTCTCCATGAAAATGGCCACCTCCATAGGCATCAATACATGGACATAGGACACAATTTCTGAACTAGTGTCATCATGCCGCAGATGGCGAAGCCAACCACGTCTTGTACTGGCTCAGCATCAGGGAGAATGCCAGGCTCTTCAGGGAGTGAGGGAGATCACCCCTATTTCAGGGAGTCTCCCTGACATTCAGGGAGAGTTGGCAAGTATGGGTCACGGCCTAGTCTTTTGATTGGAATACTACACATATGCATGTCAATAACTAGCACGGAACATGTGTATGCAGGTAAGATAGACAATAGAAACTGATTATATTTACAGTATGCATTTAGAACATCTTGATTTATGTATTTAATGTAAAATATATATATATTTTTGAAACCAACCATATTTTTATTAATGAAATGTTTAGAGTTGCTCATTTATTTTGCAATCTAATTTTTTTTGCATGTATTCTTATGTGACCTTATATTACTTGTGCATATCCTGCACTGTGATCTGTCTGTTAACATACAGCAAGTACTGTTTGGACAGAGTGTAAATACAGCCAGATTCAGTCCAAAACGCATGTTGAGATCCGTTTGGTGTTGAACACAGTCGTAATTACCCTCATGCTCCTTTATTAAACTGCAACTTGCGTTCTAATTTGAATCAGGCTCATTGTGTCCTTCTGTAAGAAGTGTAAATGGAGGAGGGATTGCTCACATTCTTACTGACAATAAGTAATTGGACACTGTTGTGTTGGTTTATATAACCCATTAATGCTTTGTTTGTAATAGAAACATATTTGCACTAATTCTGATTATCCAGTTGCATTTTTGGGCCAAAGAAAAATAATCATCCCATAAATACCTTTCAAGGTACAAAAAAAAAGACTGTCCTGGACAATGGGAGTATGGGAGTCCTAGGAAAGGTACACCTTAAATGTCAAACCAAAAGTTATCTAAGGTATAACATGATCTATTGTGGTATAATAAATGATATGCTTTATCTCCAGGTGTTGTATTCCCAGCATGCTTTGTCAGTAGATAGCCAGCCAATAGCTGGGACTTGTAGTTTCCCAACACCTGGAGAGCCACAGTTTGGCCAGGCCTGTAATCTAGATAGTCATCATTGGGCCACTTAATGACATAGAATTGATTGTGCACTGTGGACAAGTCTGGCATATACATATTAGAGATGCTCATTGACCCCCATGAACTGGTTTTGGTTTTGGATCTGGATTAGCTTCGTGTTTTAGTTTTGGTTTTGGCAAAACCGCCCTCGTGTGTTTTGGTTTTGGTTTTGGATTTTTTCAGAAAAATCCTAAAATATGCTAAAATCACATCATTTTGCATTTTTTTTGTTCCTACAATAACACTAATTTCAAGTCATTTGCAGTCAATTTTGACCATCTCACAATATTATTTTCATACACTTTCGGACAAATACTGCAGCGACCTGGCTGGATGGTAAGCGACAGAGCAATGACACAAATACACGGCAGTTCCTAGCACATCTAGGACACATTGGCACACAGCAGTGGCAGAAAAGAAAAATGGGGGTCCGACCTCCCTCCCACACCCCGTTATGTTGGGTCTTAAAAAGGAATCCAAAACTTGCGAGATCGGGAATCCAAAACTCGCGAGATCCGAGATCCGACGACGTAACGATGACGTTTTGTCTCGTTATCAATTCCGAGGACGCGCAAAAGTACCGAACCGGCGGTACCCCTAAGTTCACGTGTGTTGGGTTCTCGGGGAACCGAACCTGAGCATCTCTAATACATACGTAGATAAATAATACGGCTTGAGTAGAAGCTTTTCACCTTTAAAAAAAAATAGATCTTCCAATCTTTGCCATAATTCTGTCAACTTAATAACATTGGCACCCAGTCCCTTTCTTACCGGCCAGGCAGGTACTGTGCCAGCCAGGTGGCAACCCGACCTGAGTTTTGCTTTCTAAAGACTGTTCTTTGAGGACTTTAGAGTTAATGCATGAGGTCAGGAACGTACCCAGGAGACTTGTGAAACACAAACTTCAAGGGGATTTTGCTGCAGATGTGGAGGATGCACCTGCGCCCAAGGCTCCAGTAAACGCCAGGACGGGTGCCGGAGCCAAAACAAAAAAAAGGATGAAGTCTCTGGGCTGCCATAACCAGAGCTGGGGGGACTCATCAATATAAAACGCTAATTAAACCAAATCAGCAGCGATGTCCTTGTATTCATCTCAATCAACATCAGCCAAATCCAGTGCTTAATGCAGAATACACTTTCCAGGAATCTTTTTCAATTTAAAAAAAATCAGTTTTGATCAGTAAATATAATAGTACTAAAGGCTGAACAATTGTTGCTAAAGAAACATTGTGCAAATAGAAGATTTCCCATTAACACTTTCATTAAATTATACCAAATTTCACTAATTTACTATGTGTCAAAGAGATAATCATTTTTAACTGTTTACAAGCAAATTTAACACTTTTATCAAGACATATATCGGGAAAGATTCTATTTTTTAATTAAGCAAGGAAAACTAACCCAAAATATGTAAAAATATATATATATACGTTTTTCCTTGATTTCACCTATAACCTTTTGTAGATCATAAGTCCTGTTGCATAAGTACACCTCTAATTGTATTTTTCTATTTTTTTTAACTAGAGGGACACCAAATACATTCTGAGAATGTCATATGGTTGAAGACTTAACAATCCTTCTAACAAGGAAAAGTGGATTTGTTGCCTGTAGTAACCAATCTAACTCTAGCTATCGTTTATATAGCCATACAAGTGCCAGTCAGGCCACAAAAGAGGAGCTAACTAGAGTTTTGGACCAGAACAGGCCAGTCTGCAGGGGTGCGAGGTTCCCGGGATAGAGTCTTTGAATTCCTCGCTGTATTCTGTAAATTGTCGTTTTGCTGTATTTATGTTAGCTATGAAGAGAGCTGGGACAACACCGGTCATATAATTCTGCTGTGTGGTTTACGTAGGACCGGGAACACTTATAGCTAAAATCCACCAGTGAAACGGCTAATTTTACACTTTTACTCATCTCTCCTTACACCTTCTTGTTTTCCGTAGTGGGTACTTGTAAAGAAATGACTTAGATAAATGTGGTGGCTTTGGACAAGCAATGGGCTTAGCAGGTCCCTCACAGACTTTGCATTTGCTCCCAGAAAGATGGGACAATCTAGAGGTTCCAAAGATCTACACCAATGATAGGCAACCTGATACACTTCACCATGCGGCCATCTAACCCTCAAAGCACATTACACCTAATCTCAGTAATAACATAAAACAATACGTTTAATCAAAGAAAGAGACGTCTATCTGTAATAACATATTAGCCGACATTTTATACAAGTGTTACACGCTAGAACAAACATCTATAAAGCCATACTTGCCAAGTCTCCCGGAATGTCAGGAAGACTCCCGAAATTCAGGTCGGTCTTATGGATTGCCGGGAGAGCTGGCAAATCTCCCGCATCCCACAATTGCGGGGCTAAAATGACCCGATTCGCGGTGAATCGCGTCATTTTGGCCCCACTCCCCGCGACAAAACGGCATATTTGACGTGGGTGCAGGGCCAAAATGCCGTGTTTCACCGTGCCCCTCCCCCTCACGCCCTCTAGACACGCCCACTCCCAGATACAACTTGACAAAGGTAGGCAAGTATGTATAAAGCAGGTAGGACCTTGGGGCCCCAGGTGAAAGCATGGAGGGCCACCTGTCTACACCATAGTTTCTACATCTGATATAGATTAATCACATTTACAGCAAGTCCCATATTTACCGGCTGGGCCAGCAAATAACTGGCAAGGGGGAAAACTTAGCACGCACCCACTTTAGCACAGTTTGTAGTGGAGTAGCATATATTATTAATTTCACTTAAATATGCCCCAATGCTTAGAAATAGTCCACAGTATTAAAAGTCCCTGGTATCATTTGCATGGAGCAGCCTATGTATCAAGTATCATGGCAGGGGAACCTGAAACAAATGATTTATTTATACTAATTCTTGCAGGAAAGGCATCCAATCCATTCTTCAATTCTGTTATTGGATTTGCCATCACCACCTCCTGTGCTAAGGAATGCCAACAGCTTCACCACCCTTACAGTAAAGAACCCCTCCCTATGCTTCCTGTGCGGTCTTTTTGTCATTGAAGACACCTCGTCTTCTGTATGGTCACAATTAAAGCGTGAGGTGGGAGACACAGCATAGCAATGTGATTATACATAATTCCTGCCATTCAAACAAATTCTGTCTAACAAGTCCTTAGCATACACACAATGGAACAGATGTTGTGCTAGTAGGATAGAAGTGAAAGGAAATATGTGCAATTAAGTTTCTATGCAAAGCAGAGGACCCTCCTATTTCCGGCAGTGGTAATAGTTACAGAATGCTCTTAAGTGACAGAGAATCTGTGCAATTATTTCTATGAATTTTTCATGAAATTTTAAGCTTGGGTTCCAATTTACGGACACGAAAATCTTACCCAGACAATACAGAACTGCAAGCGGTCTGTATAATGGTTCCCATACCTGTATGCTAGATGCAACACATTTAAAAGTGTAGATGAAGATGGTGATCATAAAGTAGTAGGATGCAAGATTTTGTCGACAATATTTACTATTCTCAGCCAGATCAATAATCCCGCAAAAGTAGATGCAGCCAGAGGTTAAGAGGGCAGTTCCAAAAACTTTAATAGGGACAAGGCGGACATATAGACTCAGTTTTGCAAAATAAAACGCTATGAAGCTCATTTAGAGTCGGCGCAATGTGCGTCTTAGACGTGGAGGAGTGGGAGTGTGCCGCAGCTTGGTAGGGTATTACGAGTGCCATGCAACCCCAGTTGCGTCCCGCTCATAATACCCTACCGAGCTGCGAGCAGTTCCTGCAGCTAGCTAACTACTTGCGCCACCTAATTCCTGACGCACAGTTTTAGCCCTTTATTGACGTGAGTTGCGTCTGCGTCCAGGATTTATTTACGGGGGTCACACCCCCTGTGTCTTTATTATACAAGTTCACGTTTTCACAATTCTGCGTTCCGCCCTTTCCCTCGTAGTGAGCTGCAAGCTGTGGCAAGTGTAAATTTGCGTCCAAGATGCCGGCGGATATGGTGCTTGCTGCACATGCGTGATAGTGGTTTTGTGGTCGATGCGCCTAAAACGGACTTTGCGTCCGACTCTAAATGAGGCCCTCTGTGTGCAAGTTCAATACGGCGCTACAACAGTTAACTGTATTTTTTCCCCTCCCCCCGACTAATGATAACCTCACAAAATCAAATGTAGGCTTCATTTTTGGCTCGCTGAAGAAAACAGGTCATCAATAACTTGCAGAACTAAATATTATCACGTAACAGTCCATTACACATCCTAGATTTCCAACGTTTGTTTGCAGAAGCAGTATGATACCAGACAATACGTAGGCCTTGTGTAGCGGACAGGCTCCAGAGCCCATTAATTAAAAATCAGTTGTGTGTTTTCTGCACCATGGGCTTGTGCAGGACAAAGAACACTATCCCACAAACATTTTGAAAGTTTTAAAATAAGAACAAATAAACATTTCCCCAAATCCTTTTTTTTTTCTTCATAAATCACAGTGCCACCAATGTCTGGAAAGCTTCACTTTGTACTCGATAAACACAATGTTGTTTTGGGACTAAAGGAAATAGGAGTGGGGGTATTCTAGAGTTATTGCACAACCGTCGTTTGAATTATTCAGTATGGTATTATGTATCCCTGCCCTGGGGCAAGGAAATTGAAGTGTAATTATCTCTGTAACTTGCTTCTGCATAATGTCAGTGTAATAAACAGTGCTTCAGTTTTCAATTAGTCTCATTAACTTCTCCATTCAAAACAGAAAGAATGTGTGATGCATGACTGAATTATATCTGTATGAACATCCAAGGTCGTTCAATATAACATAGCCGTACAGGATGGCATTGCCTATAGTGATCATCATCATCATCAGTTATTTATATAGCGCCACTAATTCTGCAGCGCTCTACAGAGAACTCATTCACAGCAGTCCCTGCCCCTTAGGAGCTTACAGTCTAAATTCCCTAACATACACACACACAGAGTCTAGGGTCAATTTGATAACAGTCAATTAACCTACCAGTATGTTTTTGGCGTGTGGGAGGGAACCGGAGCACCCGGAGGAAACCCACGGAAACACAGGGAGAACATACAAACTCCACACAGATAAGGCCGTGGTCAGGAATCGAACTCATGACCCCAGTGCTGTGAGGCAGAAGTGCTAACTACTAGGCCACTGTGCCTATAGTGATATAAGCAATTATACAATTTATAAATCGGTTCTAACAGATAAGCGTCATTAATGTAATTGGATGATGCTATTAGGAAATTTCCTTTAAAACAACATAAATTTCAATATTCCGATTAAAATTTCACAGACCAAGGGCCTGATTCAGGTTCGGACAGAAGTCCATTTGCCTAGCGCATCCTGCATGAAATAGCTCTGCAGAAAATGTACAATAACCATGTACATGGTAATGTACATCCGCGGAAGGAACTATATAGGATCGCACATACCCTCTTGTAAGAGAGGTCCAAACTATGGTAATAACCGCACAAGTTACATCTTAAACAGCAATTTTTGCTGTTTTGTCTCCGTCACTAAGAATCACGAAAAAACAACAGGACATGTCTGTTCCTGTTATTGTAATGTCATTAAAGATCCAGTGTTCTCAACTTCCGTATACCGGAAGTGACGGGTGGTTAGATTACATCCAAGCCTCGCTTTCGTTGTGAAAGGAAGTAGGGCGGAGATTGTTATGGAACACATGCCTGAAAGAGGGATATATATAGAGGCGATATGACACTATTATCCTACCTTGAAAAAGACTCTCATTCAGAGTCGAAACGCGTTGGAAGGGATAGGTGTGAGCGGGATTTCGACACACACACTGTGGACTGATACTGTGGAGGAATTTTTTTCATGCGAATATCCTGAATCCATCTGGTATGAGTACACACATTACCATTTTTGGGATACTCTTGATGTTATGTTTTACATGTACATGTCTCTGTTTGGAGATTATGTTTTTTTTATTAAATGGTGTTTTATGATAATGCACCAGATTGTTTTTTATTTCTTTTTATCTGTTATACCATGTCACCACTCTGTGGAGGAAATTGAAAGCGGTACATATGAAGGATTATTTGAGATGCCTTATTAACCCCAACATCTTGTAAGCATATACCTTTGGGGGAGATGGTGTAAAAAGTCACAAGAAATCGCGGTGGTATGCCTTTGTTTCCTCACAAGGTTGAAAAACATATTCTTTTTCCGGGAACTTTGTGGACTTGTATATGTTCATTTTAGACATATTGCACTATTATTTCCCCATTTGTTTTATATTCCCATCAGTCTGATCCCCAGACTATAGAGACTCCAATTGAGGAGAGAGGGAAGGATCGTTTATCCAGTGAAAGGAGTATAGGAGTTCCTATCTCCTGGTACATGTGAAAAGGTGCGCGCCAAGTGTATGTCATTATAACTTAAATCTGTGTTTTATTTGTGGAGAACAGTGGATACTCCTTTACATACACCAGGCTGCACACTGAGTGAAGTGCACATCAGATCAATTATTTTATTGTATTGGGGTAGACGCCCCTTACAGGCTGCTTACTTTTTATTCTTGTAAATCAAGTGGTTCACTATTTCTATATCTTTTGATTGTTAGATGTATACTCGATCTCACATGTAAAACAAGAACATGTGCAACACATAGTGCATGGTTGTGCAACTAGCGGCCCAGCATGCCTGTAAATGTGGCCCAGTAGGAGTTTTGCTTGTGGCAAGGGGGCAGCGCTGAAAAAAAAATCCTGCAAGTAAAAAAAAAAAAAGGAGAAAATACTTACCTTGCGGTCACGTCAGCTGGCGCTCCGGCTCCCTCCCTGGTCTCCTCCTCCGTGTGGCGCTCGCAGTGAATGTCGGGGGTGACGTCATCACACCCGACATCCATTGCGTAGCGCAGCCCAGAGGAGTCACCCGCGCGAACTATCAGCAGCAGTGAAAGTTTATACAGTATCTTATTGTTGTTACTCTGAATTTGGACTTTCTGCACCATGCAATTATGAACTAGCTGTGTTCTCTGTATGTATCTAATATAAATATTAAGAGATAATTGTATTTTTAATATTTTAAACCATTTTAAATGTGCAGTGCTGAGTAGGGTGAAAATATCACCCACTGTTCCCCTCATCGGAGGCGGCTCCATGAGCCATTTTTCCCCCCACCCTATCATTAAATCTCTGTAGATTTCTATTAGTCCTCCTGATGCTACCTATATCGGTGACCATTTCAAACTGGTCAATAAAAAAAATGATTCATGGGTGCAGAAAGAGAGGAAAAAAAAGTTTTTGGCACTTAATTCCCCGAACCACACTAAGGGGCAGATGCAGGTAAGTTAAATTGTAGCTGGTAATGGGACTACTGCTTTAATCATGATTCTGCAACAGGTTTCCTAACTCTTACTAACTTCATTTCCAAGTAAGTTTAATATGTTAACTATGTTTTCTATGGTTTTTTCGATGATCAGCTATCGTTAGTGTTAGTGTATTTTATGTGTGGCCCAAACCAACTCGTCGTCTTCCAATGTGGCCCAGGGAAGCTGAAAGGTTGGACACCCCTGACATAGTGTATTGTCTCTAAAAACATCATGTGCAAAATTGTTAGATTGGTATTATTATTGTGGGGGGAAAGTGGTTCCCTCATTAGTATATTAGTGCAGCAGTTTGTAGAAGCGTTTTAATAAGGTCACTATATCTATTTATATATCACAGAATAACTGTATGCAACTAAGATAGACTATAAAAATGCACTTTATGTACAGTATGCACTGAGATAATCTTTATGTAAGTAAGAATTTTTATTTTTTTTACAATAAATATTCCTATCGATGATTATACTGTTAGGAGCTGTTTTTTTTATTTTATGTTATATATTATATAATAATATATTATTATTATATACTAAGTATTTTTATGCGTTGTTGTAAGCATTTATTGTACTTAGTATAGTGCAGTCTATGCTGTGTGTCTACGTACGGCTAGTAATGTTTAAGCAGAGCGTACATACACCTAGATTGAAATCGAAATGTATCTTGAGATACGTTTGGATTTCAAAATGGCCGAACCTCCGCTCAAGTTCCATGCACTTTTTTTTTTAAAGTAGAGCTGACGTTCAAGCTGAACTTGGACGTGAATCAGGCCCCAAAGTCAATAACTCCAACTTCCTGGTCAGCCAACCATCCTCCCCCCACCCACCAATGGGATCATCATTTCACGAGATTTTCCATTCTGCTCAATAAAGTCTGGTCCAAAACATGTCAATTTGTACATAAATGACAAGAATCCTCTCCTTGTCTCACTGCTATGGCCCGCTTGCTTCGTACACTGATACAATTCTGCTTTAAACAAACTCCAGATGCTACGACAGGATGACTACGCATTGGGTATAACTAAGCATTCAGGAAATGCTGGGAACCTTGGCTGGGGAGCTATTATCGCTGAGCCTTTAATTGAAACATATTACAGTTGGAGCCATAACGAATTAGAAGTTGTTACAGTTTCGGGGTTTTTTTCACGATCAGAAAACTATGCAGATTTTCTACATATTTCATGTAACTTGATTTCTGGCTTTATAGGGGATGCATTATTGTCTTGTCATTTTCACTTAGTTTGTCCCTCAGAAATGACAACAATGATAGCTCATTAGCTGTGATTGTCACCATTCTTTCGCTCTTAAACAGTTCCAGCAGCTTCGCTGGATGCAGTGATGTCAGTCAGCCCGAAAAAATAGATCGTGGCACGAAGATTACTCAGTTCCCTGCTGAAAAATGGTGGCAGTCCTAGTTCTGGAAACTTTCGTGCCTCATACATATTATATATTTATATATATATATATATATATATATATATATATATATACACATATATATATATATATATATATACAGTATATAGTGTGTGTGTGTATGTGTTCCTATATTTGTGAGGACACTGACCTGCCTACACCTCAGCTGTAGAGTGGACACAAAATGAGGTCCACACAAAACTGACTAAGCTAGTCAATGCAGGAGATATATACTTGCTAATATACCCAGCATGGTGGCTAAGTGGTTAGCACTTCTGCCTCACAGCACTGGGGTCATGAGTTAAATTTAATTTAATTATCTGTGCGGAGTTTGTATGTTCTACCCGTGTTTGCGTGGGTTTCCTCCGGGTGCTCCGGTTTCCTCCCACACTCCAAAAACATACTGGTAGGTTAATTGGCTGCTATCAAAATTGACCCTAGTCTCTGTCTGTCTGTCTGTCTGTGTGTTAGGGAACTTAGACTGTAAGCCCCAATGGGGCAGTGACTGATGTGAGTTCTCTGTACCGCTCTGCGGAATTAGTGGGGCTATATAAGTAACTGATGATGATGATGATGATGATATACCCAGCTTCAAACCCAAGAAGTTACTTTTGTCAGACAGTGAGTGTGTGTGTTTACACCATGGTGGGGAGCGTGTGTGCACTACACACGCAGTGGAAGTACAAGCTCATACACACAATCGATTATGTGTCATCTGCCACATTACACATAATGGGAATCAGAGAGAGAGAGACTAACGCAGCCTTCTCTTGCTGAAAGGAAGGTAGGAAGACTGGTGTACTAATTATGAATAGTTTCAATGACGTTGGGTGCGGCTCAGATTATAGCCTGTAGGGCAGGCGGGATGAGTATGTTCCTGACCCTTCAGAGCAGAGTGGTTCAGACAGTAGTGAAGGACCATTGCCGGGTAGTGGAACAAAAAAGGAAGAACAGAGTCTCGCTCTACACTCAACAATTCTCTACCAGATGGCAGCAGTGCTTCAAACACTAAAGGCCGAAAATCTGATTCGGTGTCTGTACAAACATGTTCAAAAAAAGGTGATGGATCCAGAGCATATGACAAAAAGCAGTACAGCCTCTACTGTAAGAGACCAGTCTCAGAAATAGTCCGACATAACGAGCATGTTCACCATAATGAGACTGAAGTCGCTTGGGCACTTAAATCTCCGCAAGAACTGAAAGGAACGGCCCATGCAACGTGAACATTTTCAGAATAGAGGCAACTTTGCACACAGCTCCGAGGCGATAAGGACAGAATGCTGCTTTCTGATTCCATGCAAACAACCAGTACAAGACACGGTTCCCGAAGGTTTCTGCTTGACAATGCTTGTTTGAAAGAAAATACCCGTGGTGACTAATGAAGTAATGTAAGCTAGAGGTAAGATGTAACAAACCCAACCCTGGAAAAACAGATAGTAAAGAGTCCAGTCTCTGTGTGCCTTTGCTCAGCTTGTTCCACCTGAGATCAACTACGGCTTCTGGAAACTTTTGAGTCCAAGATTAATTGACAATTAAAAATGACAGATGCATCATGCAGATGGGGCAGCAACTCTACCACCAGGTCGGATTAGATGTTGGCAAACATGAGCACATCCGTCAGCAAGTTCGAGAGATGGGAAGGCTACTGTTACATGCCAAAAGAGCTACCCCTTTGGAGAAGATAGAAGATGCCATGCCATCAAACTTTCTGCATGTAGTAAACCCTGTGAAGCTGGTAGCTGGCTACGACAATTAAACCAGTACATTCAAGACACCCTCGCTGGCACTGAAGGTTGGCCATGGATTTCAAAAGATATCAAGCATTCTAGAGTGCCAAACAATGATGGAGGGCAGCACTGCAGAGGTGGAAAATGCAAGCAACTTCAGGAAGATCTAGATGGAATGAGCTGATTTCTTCGGTTGCCTTAAAAACTCTGAAGAATTCAAACTCAAAGATGTATCAGCTCTTGCATTTCACTGAAGATGTGGAAAAGATGCACTTGTAACTTGATGAGAAACAGCAAGTGTACCACAGCAATTTATCCACCACATATGTGCTTAAAAACTGGGCACTGCTTGCAAGGTCACTCTGGCGCAGGTGATCTTATTCAATCGAGGAACTGAAGGAGACAAAACGGTCTTCCACGAAGCTTTGAAAAGTACGTTGCTACCCTTTTAAAAGTTCTCATCCTAAATTACACAGAATTGGATCAGTTGGCAGACTTCCTTGGGCACAACATCAGGGTGAAGTGGCAATATTATCGCCTCCCAGAAGGTACCCTACAAACTTGCCAAGATCAAAATATGAATGGCTCTTGAGAGGGGAAGAATGGCTGAATTCAAAAAGAAGAATTTGGAAGGGATGAACATTGATCCAGACGATGGGTTCGAAATCTCATATCCGATATATTTATTCGATTTTCACTGAGCCATCGGCACTGAGAAATCAAAACTGGTTAGTTGTGACAATCTACATAAAGTACCGTATAACAGCTATAAAGAAAATTTTAAAATAGTTGAATCGATACACAGTGGTTGACCATGACTATAACATGTTAAACTAGCCAAGGCTAGATGTCGGTGAATGTTAGTGCATGGATGTCCACCGACAGCAGGAATACATGAATCTGTTCAAACAAGGCAGTGATATGTCAATCTCTTGGTCTAAGAGTTATGCTGTGTGTTTCGAAAGAGGCACAACTCTATCAATTTAAACTTATTCTCTGTGGATCATCATCATCATCACCATTTATTTATATAGCGCCACTGATTCCGCAGCGCTGTACAGAGAACTCACTCACATCAGACCTTGCCCCATTGGAGCTTACAGTCTAAATTCCCTAATATACACAGAGAGAGAGAAAGAGAGACACTAAGGTCAATTTTTGATAGCAGCCAATTAACCTACCAGTATGTTTTTGGAGTGTGGGCGGAAACCAGAGCACCCGGAGGAAACCCACACAAACTCCACACAGATAAGGCAATGGTCGGGAATTGAACTCATGACCCCAGCGCTGTGAGGCAGAAGTGCTAACCACTGAGCAACCATGCTGCCCATGGATCCAGAGGAAGGCAGAATACACCTGGCGGAATTCAGCTGCCAGTTTAGAACAGTAGCTCCTATTATTAAGTACTTAGTAGGGTGGCCACTTGGCTAGTTACCGTATTGGGCTATAATAACGTTTGTAGTAATGTGCTTTATTCTTTGGTTCAATCATTTTTTCGATATTCTTGAATATATTTTGTTTTACATATTTTGATCTATTTTTATTTTACGATTCTTTTTTTAAATTTATTTTTCACCGAGTAGAACGGAGAGGAATGCCTCAGTGAGATTTTAATGGTAAATTGCAGAGTTAGGCGACTTTCTATGGCTGCAATAGTCAGCCTTACCGATGCATTTTAATAATTAGACCCCGTTTCCTAAAAGAAGGTTCTAATTCTATGTTCCGCACATGTCCTGTATTTAGCAGCTGTTTTCAAGAGCTACAGTAGCTTGTTAATGTGCAACACGCAATAATATAAACTTCCTGGATCCTTTGCAGACCTGGGGGTCTATTTGTTACGCTGCAAATGAGCCAACAATCTGGCAAACGCAGATGTTTTCTCCAGAGAATGGCCACTGCAGCTCTACGTTCAATTTATCAAGGGCGTAAAGCAGGAGAAATCGGAAATATCTCCTGCCTTAACCTGTTTGCTTTCCACCGCCAAGCTTTACAAACTAACGCCATTTCAAGATAGCGTTGACTTACATTTTTAATTGATTCTTTAGCCATCCATCGCCACTGGAGTAGACTCCGTGCATCCATCACCGCATCCCACCGCTCTGCGCATGTGCGACCTTAGCCCTGAATACACAATAGCCACACAGGGGTCACCTCCTCCTTTCGTCGGGAGCGTTTGGCTGCTGTTGCAGGGATTTTTAGTTAGTTTAGGATGGGGGTCATGAGCACCAGCATGGTAAATACCATCAGCGACACATTTTCTAATGCTGCGTTCTGCAGCCGTATTGCTGCCCACTAGTTATCAATGTTAGTTTGTTTTCTAGCCATTTGTGTATGTGTTAGGAAATTTAGATTGTAAACGCCAACCAGGGGCAAACGTAGGATTTGTAGAGGGGGGTTTCCACACCACGCCGCCAGTGGGCGTGACCAGCATGCATGGGGGTGTGGCTATAATATTAGACAGTGCTTGGCTGCTCTCAAACTCTTCCTATCCCCATAATATACATGGGCAATGCTGCATGGACTACTGTTAGGTGCACACATCTCTCCCTTTTCAAGCAGAGCTGTGTAAAGTGGGAGCAGAGTCCAGCCACCTCAATTATACAGTGTCCCAGGCTTTGAGGGGGGTTTCCAGGCACTAGGAACCCCCCCCCCCCTCAGTTTGCCTATGCCAACAGGGTATATTGATGTGAATGATAAATATTCTTTGTACACTATATACATAAATAAACAATAATAAATAAAATATATAACAGTGCAAATCCCATATGGAGAGGGTGCCATAAAATCAAGTCATGTAACAGATTATTGTAAAAGGCAGATGCTGAATTGCTAAACACAGGTAGCGCAGAATGTCTTGCAGCGTATGAAACATTGTGGAAAATAATGTGTTTTTTTGCCATTAACCTCTTAATGACAACTTGACTAGACACGTGTTTGCATTTATACTATAAGCTGTTGAAATGACAATAGATTTTAATTTTTTTTAAAATTGTTAGGGGGGTCAGAGTGACTCGCCGGCAAAACGATGTGATTCACCAGGATGTGACAGTGGGCCGGATGCAGGAGGAAGTTGAGGAGATCTGCTCAGAATTCGGGAGTCTCCCGGACATTCCGGGAGAGTGGGAAAGTATAAACACAGATAAAACACACAATGCACTACGGCTATACTGCATTATTATCATCACAGCGACATAACACTTTTGGAAGTCAATGGAACAACGTATCTGATACATCAGACCAGAGATAAGAGGTTTGGGGTGTTGTGGGTGGTTGTGGGCTTGGCTGTATCTCATCAGTAGTCATCATTTGTGACAATTTATATCAGCGACAGGCAACCTGAGACACTTCAAGGACGGCCCTCTAATCTTCCAAAGGGCCACACATTACCCTTAGGGGAAATTCAATTCCCCCCGAATTTGCGCGGCGTTAAAACTATTACCATTATTACGGTACTTTTAAACTGGCTTTCTGCTCGCAGCTCAGGGAGCTTCAAGCAAAAGCCGGCGCCGAAACTACCGTAATAACAGTAATAAAGCACATTATTACCGTAATAACGGTAATAATGTGCAGGCCACGTTACTTTTACCCGTAACATGGCCAATTGAATTCCTCCCTAAATCTCAGAAACAAGATAAAACAATACATTTAAACAAAGAAAGAGACGTCTATCTGTAATAACATATCAACTGGCATTTTATACAAGTGTTATAAGCTACAACAAAAATAATCTGACAATAAAGGAGGGAGGAACTGTAGGCCCCAGGTGAAGGCTCGAAGGGCCACCTGTGGCCCATCACTGATTTAGATACAGCATTTATCGCTCCTGTGTCTGGTTTAAATGGCGGAATCGTCAATCTTTGGTAGCAGCAAAAAAAACCTATTTCTTCAATTTTGGACTTTTCCTATATCATCTACTTTCCTTTCTGCCTGGCTAAACTGGGAAATGTAACATCTGGCATTCATACCATACAATGGTTTTCTCTATCTCAATTTAAATTAGCAGCGCTGTAATTATGACTACATGTACCAACTTAAAATATATTTATTTTTAATCCATTTAATACCATGATTTACAACAAAAGAAAAGGAAAAAAAACCCACATCTAATCCTATTCAGGTGTCTGTCTTGTTCTGTGCAATTATGTATCGCCCACATTTAACCCATTCGTTCCCAGGAAGCACTGAATAGCAATTAAAGGGAGACTGAACTTGTAAAATTAAAACAGTAGACGCCATCGGTTTTATAGCCTTAAACTGGCTACACTCCAATACATCCTGTTGTTTGGTTTCAGTGATGAGTATTAAGATGAATGTTCAGTTTGGACACTTGAGTGTCACATTCTCGCCCCATCCAACGTGATCCCTCTGCCAGTACAAAAGACAGTATCTGTACTGAATTAAAGAGGAATTTGTTTCGTTTTGCAGGGATTGAGGGCCGGTACTGGCATTTTCTTGGGGTTTCACTGCGTATGTGCCGCATACCCCATACCCAGGTGCCTCTTCCGATCCATGCTCCGTCCAGAGTGGGGACTTTGCCGATATAAAAAAAAATGTTTTTGGGCGTAGGCGAGCTGGTGAGCCACCCCAGTATGTGTGGTGCACTCCCGCCAAGCTTATCGTGTTCTACCGGCCCTCGCGGGACCACTGGTGGGCACTGAACACGTAAAGGGCATTTTCAGTTTTATGGGAGGATGCGCAGTCTTTTTCTCCCCCCAAATGGACCCGATTTTGCCACCTTCTCAGAGCCGGTATAAACCAGGCCCCTTGATGGTGCGATGGGGTCACCATAGCCCCTTCCCTCAACATTGGGGTCGTTGTAAAGCAGTGGGAGGGGCCATAGTGGCGCAAGGGACGGTTACAAATATTAACAAGTATGATTTTACACTTTCCGGTTGCATTTTGCTCTGCAGGCGTTTTTACACAAATTTAATAAAAATCTCCAAAAACACAAAAGGGACACATGTAATAAAGACCTGGGGCCTGATTCATTAAGGATCTTAACTTAAGAAGCTTCTTATTTCAGTCTCCTGGACAAAACCATGTTACAATGCAAGGGGTGAAAATTAGTATTCTGTTATGCACATAAGTTAAATACTGACTGTTTTTTCATGTAGCACACAAATACTTGATAGTTTATTTGTACACTGACATTTAAAGTTGATATTTGTGTGCTACATGAAAAAACAGTCAGTTTTTAACTGAAATAAGAAGTTTCTTAAGTTAAGATCCTTAATGAATCAGGCCCCTGATGTCCCCTGACTTAATTTAAGACATAAGGGAGAATAAACCGTGCAGTGTCTTTAGCGGAGAAGCTTAAAAGCTTAAATTAATGAAGGACATGCTCCAAAAGTGGTAGGTTGGAATTTATTGTGATAATATACTGTTTACATCGTGTGTATCCACAAACCCTAAAATATAGGTGTATCCCTGTGCTACAGAGGACTTACAAAGCCTTGAATTGGATGTGCACCTTCAAACTTATTGGGAAACATTTATGAACATGAAGTCATCATCATCACCATTTATTTATATAGCGCCACTGACTCCACAGCGCTGTACAGAGAACTCACATCAGTCCCTGCCCCAATGGAGCTTACAGTCTAAATTCCCTAACATACACACACACAGAGAGACTAAGGGCAATTTTGATGGCAGTCAATTAACCTACCAGTATGTTGTTGGAGGAAACCGGAGCACCCGGAGGAAACCCACGCAAACACAAGGAGAACATACAAACTCCTCACAGATAAGGACATGGTTGGGAATTGAACTCATGACCCCAGTGCTGTGAGGCAGAAGTGCTAACACTTAGCTACCGTGCTGCCCAGACTGGTTACTGTGGATCACTCTCCTTTACCAGATTGCTACAAAATAACGAACATATTTAAAATTGATCTAGTACCTATAGATAAAAAAAAACACAGTTAGGCTGTTATTTCTTGTACCTTATCTATAACAATTATCAAAGCAATGGCTTCTTCCTAATGTATCAATTATCAAATACATTAAATGTCCAGATAACCAGGACACCATTTGGGGCAAGGGAGAAATTTATATATTTTGGTTAATTGAAGCAAAGGTTAAACTATACCGGTCACCCACACAATGTGCTGACTTGCCAGCATTATAAAATAGTTTCCAGAGATGCTTTGCTGCCAAACAGATGCATCTGAGCACATCTATCATGGGACTCTCTAGACAGGCATTCGTTTACCACAATCTCCATCAAGATGCTGGTAGTAACCTTGGCGGTAAAGTACAGTTTTTACATTTTAAATATTCTTATTAAAGTAATATTAACATGACAAGAATAATGAAAAATGTATCCAATATATAGAAAAAAATCTAACTGTACTGCTAACTTGGTTAATTCTCAATAACAGGGACAACAATTTTAAATCTGAAACTGTCCCTTGGAATTAAAGACAGTGGGTAACTATGAAAGTTAAGGCCCTATTGGAGCTTACAGTCTAAATTCCTTAACATACACACAGACTAAGGTCAAATTAATAGCAGCCATTGCACCTACTTATATGTGGGAGGAAACCAGAGCACCCGGAGGAAACCCACACAAATACAAACCTACAAACTCCACACAGATAAGGCCGTAGTCAGGAATTGAACTCATGACCACAGTGCTGTGAGGCACAGGTGCTAACCACTGAGCCACCGTCCCGTCCAATATCAATTCACTTCTAATTCACAAAGTGCCTCAGTGAGGTCACTAGTTCCTAGTGAGCTGATAGGTTGCATACTTATGAATATTGATTAAAACCCCTGTGCTTACTCTGTCTGGGGGACTCCTGAAATAGTGGATGGTCGCCCAGACTCCTGAGGGGAGCTGAACACTATGGTGTGATGACGTGACTGCGCTGCCGTGGTTGGGGGTTCTGACGCAAGTGGCGTCAGAAAGTCCCACCCTCCACTGGCTTTAAAAACATGAATCAACTATACCTTGTCCGTGGTCACAGAGATAAATACAATTAATCAAATAAATGCAATTAAAATACACCTTATAACCAGGGCCGGCGGAATACGATACACCTGGTAAGCGAGACAGGAGGCTCCCTGCAGGTCAATTGCACTGAATTTTTATTTTTACAATGTCAGCCACGTTGTCACGCGATAAACCACCGTTCGGCCCAATATCACATTAACTGTAAAACCATTATCATTCTAGAGCACATTGTATCATTTCATTTGATTTGTAAACCGAACTAAAAATCTCGTTCAGCGTTGGAACGATGTCGTTCCGATCCTGCAGTGTGTGTGCACTCAGGACCGGCAGAGTCCATAGATCTCTATGCAGTGTACAGAGTCGCCATCTTTTCAGCCGATGGTTATGACAGATGAAGAGCACAGATCTGACGGTAAATCTTGTAAAATGTGTATAGTGTGTACACAGGAATCAGCTGCTGATCGGGACTTTCGTCGGCAAAATGGTTACAGCTGTCGCATCGGGAGAAATTTTCTGTAGTGTGTGCCCAGCCCAAGTTCTGTTATCCACAGCGCAGGTATCGGATAAAAAACTGCAGGGGTACGGTAAAGCAACGTAGACACAGTGAATCCACTTCCACTCATGCGCCGCAAAGTGCCAAAGGGGCTTCATGTTGCGTGTGCCAACACCGGGCAGAATGGAATTGGAGCTCCCAGCGCCTACCCTGCTTATAACATTCAATGGGGCATATTTATGAATGAGTGTTAGCAAAGCTACACTCAGTTACCGGAACTCCAACGCAAGTTGGAGTGTTGCGCATATTTAAGAATGGTTCATCGCAGCAGATATCGTGGATATCTGCTGCTTTGCATTCTGTATCGTTTTGCAAGCAGTCACCATACAACAGTATGGTGACCGCAATCTAACAAGTTCCGAAAAATAGTTTTTTTTTCGGAAACTTGTCATGATAATGTACGCGCGTACATTATCATAAATGAAAAATGTCAGTGCTGTCAGCTTTGCTCCGAAGAGCAGAGCTGGACAGCGCATGTGTGGAGGGATCACATGATCCCTCCCTGTCACTCACTATAGTTGCAGAGAGAGCAGAGATGTTTGTGCGTATGTCCAGGTCTTCGAACTGCACATGTGCAATTGATGTATGAAGAGGAGTGAAGAAGACAAGGAGGAGATCCGGAGACATCGCATTATGAAGAGAACGTGGTAAGTATTTTTTTTTTTATCACAGAAACAGCAGTTTATCGTAACTGCTGTTTCTGTGTTGCGTTTTTCATCAATTTGAGAAATAGTTCAATCCTTATCAATGCGATAAGGATTGAAAACTATTTTTCACTTTATGAGAAGATTAATAAATGTGCCCCAATGTGTCACATAAAGGTTCACTCAGAGTCCACCCAGAAATGATTGCAGGCCGTACAGCTTAGCCCCGCTTCCAACCACCTGGCCTTATGCAAAGCGCAGATAAAGCATGGCAGTGTTTATTGTACTTCCTAACTGATGAGGAATAAATCACAGACCTCCAGGAATACATCAGAAACGGGTTTAAAAGGATGATTGATTATCAATTTAATGGAACAATTTGTCCTAAGGCCAGAGGTCACAGGTCCTCGGCCGTCTGCAAAGCCCGTGAGGTAATGGGAGACGGTTCAAGCTGCAGGGGGATCCGGATTTGTACAGTAAAGAAGGTGAGGGCTGAGGAGCTGGTGGCAGTTCAGACAGATAATAGCCCGGCTCCCACACTGTGCAGCCTGTATCTTACAGGAGCCGGCTGAGAGGGAAAACCATCAGCAAACATCACACATCCCCTAAAATTCTTTGTTGTGCACTTGTATCCTCTCTGTCAGCGAAGATGGAAATGAAAGGTTGGGTACATATTTATAGAGGGCTTCCATTTGTCTAACCACTTCCAATGGGCTTCTTTGAAGACATTCAAAACAGGATGCGAGTCCTCCCCTCCTCCAACTTCACACCCACTCGTCCAGTCCTATAACACTCCTATTATTCCTCTCTCTGCAATGGGAAAGGTGTAGGAGGGAGACAGGAATGAGTGGTAGAGATAATGTTAATCCTTTGTGTGGGAAAACAAACAATCACTGTCTACCTCATGTGCAACAAGATAAATATGGCTGCTCAGAAGCCAACGGTGGGTCCTGTCTGCCGCCTGTTTACCTCTAGCATGGTGAGGTCAGACTAAACCACCATTTATCCATACCTACAGGTTATAGCAGAAGTGTTACTGAGCCATCCATAGATACAGAGTAAGAACAGAAACTAATCAGCACTGGGAACAACTGATGTACTTGAAGTTATGTGAACATGTCATCCGTACATATACAATCAGGTCCTGAGAATTGAATTGCAAAGAACTACAGTAGTGGTATTGTGCAGTCAGTGGTCAAAACAAATCATCATCATCATCACATTTATTTATATAGCGCCACTAATTCCGTAGCGCTGTACAGAGAAGTCACTCACATCAGTCCCTTCCCCATTGGGGCTTACAGTCTAAATTCCCTAACACACACACACGCACAGACTAGGGTCAATTTGCCTACCAGTATGTTTTTTTGGAGTGTGGGAGGAAACCGGAGCACCCGGAGGAAACCCACGCAAACACGGGGAGAACATATAAACTCCTCACAGATAAGGCCATGGTCGGGAATCGAACGCATGATCCCAGTGCTGTAAGCCAGAAGTGCTAACCACCAAGCCACCGTGCTGCCCTGTGCATTTCTCCCAGTATTCAGAACAGGAGAAGTGGCACTGTGCAGAATATGAACAGATACTGTGAACTGCTGGCAGAAAAATGGAATACACACTGTACTCAGTAGTAGGAAAAAATGTCTGATAAGATAGATTAAAAAAGCATATATATATATATATATATATATATACAAGTTAACCCGTGCATGATACTCATGCATTCTAGTAAAATCAAGCTACTTAAGGTGTTAAAAAGGATCTTGTCATGCATTTGGGCCTAGCCCCCGCCTCCTCAGGGGAAGACCGTTACTTCCCGACGCAAGCGCCTTTTTTTAACGTGGTTTTGTCCACATGTCACCACTTCATCATTTTTCTCCATCACCTCATCCTTCATCTTTATCGCCACATCTATCCAGATGTCTATCGAGACACAGGGATCTCTCTCAGCGGTCCTAAGTATCACACTCTTCTCACTCTGTCACCCCCGGCAACCACCAACCACTCCCCACTGTCACCCCCGGCAACCACTCCCCACTGTCACACCCGGCAACCACCAACCACTCCCAACTGTCACCCCCGGCAACCACCAACCACTCCCAACTGTCACTTCTCCTTCAAGAAATATATATATTTTTTTTAAAATCTTTATAAACACTTTTAACAATTAACAAATTAAATTAACAAATTAAAAACATCTTAGTATACCAAATTTCAGCCCTTTCTGAGTTTTTTTCCCCACACAAACTAAGAATTTAGTAGGTCAGTGTATAACTCCGCCCAGCAGGTGGCGCTGCAGCTTGGTTTTTTTTTCCCACATACACACAGACTAACACACGCCACTAGGCTTTTATATTATAGATATATGTCTGAACTACAATAAAATGCCACCAAATGTGTTGCACCTCTAGGGGATTTTTTTAATAGTCATCATAAAGTGCATACTGTGTACAGCGCATACTTGCCAACTCTCCCTGAATGTCAGGGAGACTCCCTGAAATAGGGGTGATCTCCCTCACTCCCTGAAGAGTCCTACATGCTGAGCCAGTACAAAACGTGGTTGGCTTCGCCATCTGTGGCATGATGACACAGTTCAGAAATTGTGTTCTATGTCCATGTATTGAGGCCTATGGAGGAGGCCATTTTCATGGAGACCAAGATTTAATCGAAGACTGACATGTAAGACAACATGACTTCAGTAATGGAGACAGAAATGTAAAAGACACTTCAGTCTCTAGAGATTCATTAGCTGCTTTTTCTTTAACGCATAGTTGCCTACTCTTGCTATCACAAAGCAAGCCTGCACAACCGGAGGCTAATCTCTGTAATGACCTCTGGCTCTCTAGCTTTTTTTGAACAATAAGTTCCAGCTTGCCCCCTGGTAGGGCCTGCTGTGCTTTGTAGTTCCACAACACTGAAGAGCTGGAGGCACCGATAAGTCATTGACCGATGGCCCACTTACCGTGCAGCTGATATTCTGTCCTGGCTGCTTCTCCTCCGTAGCTTCTCCAGAGCAGGGGAGTGTAGACCATCCATGTGGGGAGCTTGTATCGCTATACATAGTAAATATGCTATGTAATCACAAATCTGATATTTTAAGGTCTCTCACTCTATTAAAAAAAAACCCTGTCACAAGAACAACACTTAGAACATGTTTATTGATTATTTGTGTTTTTAACTCAACATAACATTGATAAGTCTAAACTAGCATTATCAAATGACCAGGGAGCTTGAATTTGAATTCTGTAAAAAGCAATAAAGATCCAATTTAAAAATATAGGGGCCTATTTACCACGAACAGCCCCTTGATGGCGATGTGTAAAAAAAAAAATTCAATGCCACTTATTTCGGTGATAAAAAAAAATCCCTTATGTCTAAAATATATCAATACAGCAGCTGGTGTGCTAATCTAAACAATTATGTAAAAAGCAGGCGCATCTTACCATTGTCAGGTTTATCGCTGGCAATAAACCTTCGATGTATAGGGTGAAACGGAAAAAGAAAAACTATCGGCAGCGAAAATTCCCATTTTCGCTGGTAATAGGGCTTTTCATCCTTTAATAAATTTGCTCCTTAGTACATGCAACTTCAATGAGGAATCACTGTCTTAAAAGTGCAAAAGGGCAGATATATTAAAGGATGAAAAGCCTTGTTACCAGCGAAAATGGGAATTTTCGCCGGCGATAGTTTTCATAGATTCATTTAGCCGACTGCTCCTCAGAACTTAGTGGCCACGGAATTTATACAAGAAATCTCTGCTGATTTTTCCTCGCGCCCCATTGAGGTGTAAGGAAAAGTCAGCGGAGAATTTACCATAGTAACAGTAAAAATGCGCAGCCGCGATGTTAATCAGAACATCGCGGGTAATTGAATCTGCCCCATAATGTATGAAATAATGATTAAAATAAGATGATTGTGCTTAGCTGCCATACTCAAGTTTGTCCGCAGCTCTTCCAATCGGCAGCCAACAGGACTCCATTGACGTCAGCAGAAGAGGAGGAAGAAGAAAAGAGGGGAGAAGAAGGGGTAGCTGTGAGGGGCACAGGGGAAAAGTGGGTGATGAGGGCAAATGGTAGAAGAAGGTGAGGAGAAAGAAAAAACAAAATGTAGGCAAAGAAACACGGGGGGAAGACAGAGTTGCACAAAATTAAAGTGGGGGTAAGAGATGCACAGATACAGACCCATAAGACAAGGATGGAAATACACACGTACAAAATTGCAGACAGAGAGGAAAACACAAGAGGGGAGAAGAGGGGGTGAGAGATAGAGACAGGCAGACAGAAACACAGTGACGAGGAGCAGAGGTCAGGAGGTGGAGCCTGTGCATAGTGCGCATGAAGAGGCCCCGCCCCCTGTGTAATGGGAGTGGTCACATGCCTCTAGGCAGCATGCAGCCAATTGTACAGAGATACGGCAGGGGGGGGGGTGATCTTGCTAGCGGGGTATATTATATATTTTTTAATAGTATAAACTACGGGTGGCTGTGGCACCCCCCTTGGCACCGCCGCTCTGGTGTTGATATGAAACTAAATCTATGTTCTTCTGTAGAGTACAAATCTATTTAGGGGACATTTATACGTGGTTTGGCCTCTTATACTGAACATCTTGAAAACAGGTATCTGCCAAGATAATCAGAGTGTGAACAGAAATACATTTGTCTCAGGTTTGCAGAAAGGGGAAGAGTGCTGATCTAGATAGGAGCTGCCTTATTTAAGTAAAGCACCTTTCAATTGGGATATTTTTAATAATCTTTATCTATTTTTAACTTTTCTTTCTTTTATCTATTTTTTTAAATCCCAACTGTCCCGATTTAGGCGGGATAGTCCTGATTTTTGTGCACTGTCCCGCCATCCCGATCGGTACAGCTCTGTCCAGGGGCGGGCTGGCCCGGGGGGCAGGGGGCGGCTATTAGGGCCTGGGGGTAGGCCGCCCCCCCGACAATATGTTTTATTCCCCCTTTAATAAATTGGCCCCGTAGCATGGCTGACTGCAGTGTATTTCCGTAGACTTAAGCTAGCCAGTTATGCGCTGATGTCACCAGTAATATTGTCACATTGGCTAGCAATTACCCCATGGCGTGATGCTCGAGAAAGATATAATTGAAATAAATTAAACCATAATCGATCATGCCCAATAATGCATTGGCGCATGATTGCTAGATTACTATTGGCCAAGCTGACCACTGTGAGTCGTCTGGATGTTCAGCCTGATCACTGATTGATCAATTTCCCCCCTAGCTTTATCTTAAACAGTAGGGCATTACCCCACATCCACTCACTTCCTAGTGAAGAGGGCAGGATTTGAAGCCTCCATGACGTGATTCTCGGAAAATCGCCTAATTTTGGCCTGACCCCGCCCCCCCCCGCGTGGTAAAACAAAGCATTTGCGTTATTGCGTCGGGCCAAATGACGCGATTCACCAAGCAAGTATTTGTGTGATACAAGAAAAACAGTCAGTATTTAACTTATGAGCAAAATAATAAACTACACATGCCAACTTAAAAATCTATAAAAAGCAGAAATTCACGGCATTGAATTGCGGGGTTAGGGGCTTAATGACACAATTAAGCCTCACCCCCACCATCCAATGCTGTGAATTTCGGGGAATCCGGGAGGTTTGCCTACTCTTCCGGGAGCCTCTCGGGAGAGTAAGCAAGAATGTAATGAACTAATTTGCACCCCTTGCATTGTGACATGGTTTAGTCCAGGAGAAAACTTACTAATTTTTTTGCCTTACTTTCCTTAATGAATCAGGCCTATTATGTTTCTGGTTTTAAATGGAACAACTCCATCTGAATTGCTCAGTAGGGTTGCATTGGTCCGAAACTAAACTCCACTTTGGTAAATGTAACACGTACAAGGTAACAAGACAGGGATTCTAAGCATCCCTTACACAGTGTGTGCTCCTAACCCTCAGCAGCTTCACACCAAGACTGCTATCAGATGGGCAAAACGTACAAAGCATCAGGTTTGCAGGTCTGCATTGTCCTTTCTTTACCCTGCAGATCAGCATCGCAGATATAATGACTCATATTAGAGAGAGATCAGCAATCCAAACAAAACGATGTCTTGTGTTGTCTGGTGGCTCTAAGGGGTTTTCTACCTTGAGATAACGTAATGATAATTTAACGACTCCTGCAACAAAAGACACAAATCTGCTCTGTGGACAAAACATTATGCAGAGAACAAAGCAGAACTGTGCCGAAACCCATGACAACAGTAATAAAATGCTACAAAGCCGAGAATATAAAGCAATGCCATTAGTAAAAGTCATCTGATGGTGCACAGTCCATTGAAGTGGATCTTCCACACTCATGCAAAATGGCATCAGTCTTCAAGGGCCACTCTCAGTGAGGAGAAGAAATAGCAATGTATTAGATATCACAGTCTGCACAATTTTGGCATTTGAAATAAAGATGGCCCTGGTGTCATCTTGATAGATAGAGATTAATGCTTAATAAACAGAGCCTTAACTGAAAAATACTTGCACTGTGATTTTTGCCTTGTGTTACTCAACTTTTTGATGACCTTTTTTATAATGACCCTACATGACCTTTGTTGACATCACACTGTCACAATCTGCCCTCTGGCTGCAGTTCAGTATCTCCTCTTTACAGGATGCACTGCCTTCATCTGATCCTGCCTGCAAGGGGTTAAGTTTTCATCATTGCTCCTGGATCCCAATTACCTGTGTCTGGCCTTTAAGAGACTGCCTTTACCAGCAGTCTGAGCCACTTCATTAAGTGTCTTTGCTGTGGCTGGTGTCTCAGTGTAATGCCTGTGTACTGATCCTGACACCCTGATCGTCTCATGTGTCTGGTACCCAGCTCCAAGCTTCCCAGCTAACTTGAACCTCCATGCTATATGTGCCTGCAGGCTATCACTACCTCCTGGTACCCAGCTCCAAGCTTCCCAGCTTACCTGGACCTCTGTACTACCTGTGCCTGCAGACTATTGCTACCTCCTGGTACCCAGCTCTAAACTTCCCAGTTACCTGAACCTCCATGCTATATGTGCCTGTAGGTTATCACTACCTCCTGGTACCCAGCTCCAAGCTTCTCAGCTTACCTGGACCTCTGTACTACCTGTGCCTGCAGACTATTGCTACCTCCTGGTATCCAGCTTTCCTGGACCTCCATGCTACGTGTGCCTGCAGACTATCCCTACCTCCTGGTATCCAGCTTCCCAGCTTACCTGGACCTTTGTGGCTGCAGGCTATCACTACCTCATGGTACTCAGCTCCAAGCTTCCCATCTGACCTGGACATTCAGTTTCTCTATGCCTGCAGATCACCTCAACTACCTGGTAACCAGCTCACAAGCTTCTCAGCACTATCTGGCAATCCAGTACTTGTGTAATCTGCCTTTTAATTTACTACACCTCAGTTTTACCTGTATGTTCCGTGCTTAAATAAACCCCCTTGTCTCAGATCATTCTCTCTACGTGGTGCTCATACTAGGACTCCTGACCCACAGGTAGAAATAAGTTGGCAAATAGTATGGGGGATTTGACACTAATGCGGTTCACAAACACATTTTTACCCAGAACAATAAAGGAACAATTGATACATATGTACTTACAGTGCAACTGTTGCCTACACAAAGGGGAAAAAATATTTTGTATTAAGTATTGTGGAATAAAGCAGGGAAGCAGTAAGTATTGTTTAAACAGACCTCAAGCCTCATTTACAGCGAGGGAGTAAATCCAGCTAAAGGGTGCACATTTGCACCTGGACAAACTATGATGTGATAAAAGGGGTGTAAATGCAATTTTCTGGGTTTGCATACACAAGCTGCTTTTGCATGTAAAACTTAAATACCGGGCAGCTTTAATTTCATATTGTGATTTAGAGTCGAGCTGCCCTCCCAAATCTAAATCTCTCTGTACATTTTAAATTTGGCACCTGATGGTTTTGCAAATGTGCATCATTCTATCAGGATTTACATCTCACTCTATGGGGGGTATTCAATTGTTGCTCCGGACCGCAAAAAAATGAGCGCGTTAAAACTATTACCCTTTATACGATAATTACTCGCTGAATTTCATCTCGCAGCTCGAAATTCAGCGAGTAAACTATCGTATTAACGGTTTTTACGTGCAAGTTTACCGTATAAACGGTAAGTTTTAACGCGCTCGTTTTTTTGCGGTCCGGAGAAACAATTGAATACCCCCCTATAAGCGGCTCTCTATTTTTATTATTGTCACTGTTTGACGCCACTAACAATGAATCATAAAGCATACTCGCCAACCTTTCCAAGCTGGCATCCGGTGGTGAGGTGGGGGCGGGACTTGGCAAATTGCGTCTCAATGACGCAAATACATAATTTTACCGCAGGGGAGAAGCCAAAATAACGTAATTTCCGGAGAATTGCATCATAAAGGCTCAAAATCCTGCCCACTTCACAAGGAAGTGGGCAGATGCGGGAGAATGACTTAGTCTCCCGGGAGACCTACCCAGAATTCGGGAGAGTGAGCAAGTATGATATAAAGTAAAGAGTATTTCAGAATTTAATATACAATTCACAACACTTCTTATATTATATGAAATATTAGGGGGGCACAAGAGCAATTGCTGAGTGTTTTGGAGTCACAAGTTCTCCTACATGTCTGTGTCTACAGCAGCTTTGAGCTATTCTTACTCTCAGCAGCTGCTTCCAAAGCAGAACAGTCTTTCAGCACATGCGATGCAACCAGTGATTTACATAATTCAATGCTGATCGATCCATTATTAATATGGGGGGGGGTCTTAAAAATAGATTCATAGCAAAGCTTAGAGCAGGCTAAATCAATCAATCCAACTCAATTGGCCACTTGCCAGTTGTAGTGGTACTACAAATGACAGAATGCCCTGCCAGTCATACGCTGGCAGGGCATTGCTGTGACTTGTAATTCCACAGCATCTGGAGAGCCATTGGCTGACTGAGCACTGGCTTCAACACTTAACTGCAGTTTATTTATTTTTTCCAGGCCAGATGGAAAAAGTTTTACTTGAAAAAAAAATAAAAACTCATGCACAAGTTCAGAGAGTAGGCGACCGATACAGACAAGTAAGGGATTTGGAAAGGAATGGTGCACAGGGGAAATGAAAGCTAAAATGTATTCATGAATAAATACATAAACTCAGATGAGGGAATGTGATGCGGGGCTGTGTAGCTGCACAGGGGAGAAAAAAATAAATAACTGAACTGAAAGGAACAATATGACTTGTTCGGTTGCAGTGAGCACTAGGTGGTGGGGGGGGGGAGACTTTGTAGCTAACTATGAAAATTTTGACAGGCAGAGGCATAGCTACAAATAACAGTAACTCACATGTCAGTGCTCTGCTTGCCAGCCTGCCTACGTGGATGGATTCCCTTCCTCCGCTCTCACAATCACCTTGCTAGCAGGGACTATATTACAGCACTACACATGGCACAGAAGACTTTTACCCACTCAGATCAGGATATACCCGGAAAGCAGAGGGGGCAGCAATAGTGGTAGTGACTACAGAGGTGCCCAGACATTTTGGGGGCCCCCGTGGCCACCTCAACATGCTCCGAGGCCTGCCGAGCTCGTCACCCTTTTCTTGCAAATGCTGGATGGCCTTGTTAGTAGTTGTAGGAGACTTTATAAACCGAAACCTTGTGCAATGACATCACCGCAACGCTCTCCCGTAAGTATTCAGTGTTAAAAAGACACCAATACCAACTAAACAGTCTGATGGTGATTCCGCATGTCTGGGGGGGGCCCACAGGAGCCCTTCCTTGTAGGTGTTGGCAAGCAATGCATTGGCACAGTGGTTAGCTCGTCTCCCTCACAGCACTGGAGTCATGAGTTCGATTCCCAACCACAGCCTTATCTGTTTATGTTCTCTCTGTGTTTGCGTGGGTTTCCTCCCACACGCCAAAAATATACTGGTAGGTTAATTGGCAGCTATTAAATTACCCTTAGTCTCTCTTGGTGTGTGTGTGTATGTTAGGGGATTTAGATTGTAAGCTCCAATGGGGCAGGGACTGATGTGAGTGAGTTCTCTGTACAGCGCTGCAGAATCAGTGGCGATATATAAATAAATAGATGATGATGATGATGATTCACATGCCACTAGGACCTATGCACATCTTCCCACACAGACCTCCGCACACAATGCATTGCAGCAGCTCCTCCTCCTTCTCTGATTGGTTGTGCTGTGTGACCTCCCTGCACGGTGCTATCTGGAGAATCTGCAAACAAAAAAATCTAAACTTCATAGGTGGTAACACTCTGGAACCTGACAGAAAATGTAATTTTACTAAGTTGGATAAGATGATACAAATGATAATGATGAATGTTGCAAAGTTACAAAATATCAATTGTATCTAGATTTCAACTTCATGACCCTGAACTTGGGTGTACATATGTTTTTTTAGCAAAACAAAACAAGTTACTCAGGCCAGAGTAAAATAGGAACTTGCTCCAAAAGATTAGAACTTTCTGACATAATTGTGTCTGTAATTATATAGTGGGACATTTGCAATGTGGGCTGTGAACTATTATTATTCTCCTTCCTCTGCGGGCTCCAGCTGTGTTGGTATTTTTAACCATGTGGGGGGAGGTGTGAGTGGCCCATGGGGAGATCTGAGTGGAACCTGTGGGGAGTCTGAGGGACATATGGTGAGATCTGAGTGGGATGCGGAGAGGTCTGAGTGGGGTGTAAGGGGCATTTGGGAAGGTGTGTGTGATATATGGGGAGGTCAGTGTGAGATGCGGAGAGGTCTGAGTGGGGTGTAGGGGGCATTTGAAAAGCTCTGAGAGACATGTGGGGGGAGTTTTTGGGGAAGAAAGAGGGTCTGAGAACAAGTAGGGTTATTTTGGAGCAGGAGATCGGCATGTGCGGGTATTTTGGGATGGTGTGCCAAGGTTGTTTTGCAACAGTTAACATTCTTGAAATTAAGAGTATTGAGCACTTGAAGGACGGAGGTCTGCGCATATGGCCCTTTAAATATTTTGGATTGTCCATTAGTGTTCTAAACAGTACTAGGAAAATGACAGAATATTACTGCTATTTAATCACTTGTTCCCATGAAGCAGTTTTTATAAAGTAAATCATGTCTACCTCAATACAACCTACTGTCCTGTATTATCTGCTGTTTTAGACTCTGAAAGGGTCAATCCAATAGTCTTACAGGCATCAAGTCTCCCATGTATGGGAGAAACCCCCCACTATGTTCACAGTTTTAACTCAATTATCTTTAGTTCTGACAAGTACCTGAAACATTTACACTGATCAGTGTAAATGTTATTAGCAGCTTTTAGAGTAACTTACGCTAGGTACACACTACAGTAAATGTCTCCCAATGTGATATGTCTACTGATTTTACCAACGACTGAAGGTCCCGGAGCCGATTCCTGTGTACACACAGATCTGTGCCCTTCATCTGTCATAACCATTGGCTAAAATGATGGTGACTCTGTAAACTCTTTGGAGATCTGCACACACTGTTTCTCCTGAGTGCGTACACACTGTAGAATTTGCTCTACATCGTTCCATCATGTATAGAGATTTTTTGTCCGTTTATGAAAAGAAACGATATGGTGTGCTTTGGTACGATAAAACATAATTGTGGGAACGTACACACTAATCATCATCTATTTATTTATATAGCACCACTAATTCCGCAGGGCTGTACAGAAAACTCATTCACATCAGTCCCTGCCCCATTGAGGCTTACAGTCTCAATTCCCTCACACCGAGAGAGAATAAGGGCAATTTTAATAGTAGCCAATTAACCTACCAGTATGTTTTTGGAGTGTGGGAGGAAACCAGAGCACCCGAAGAAAACCCACGCAACCACGGGGAGAACATACAAACTCCACACAGAAAAGGCCATGGTCAGGAATCGAACTCACGACTTCAGTGCTGTGAAGCAGAAGTGCTAACCACTGAGCCACCGTGCTTCCTAAGGCAATAGTGGACCTAACTGTCATTTATCTTGTGATTGGCCCAATAAACCTTTAGTGTGTACCCAGCTTTACAATCATAGGTTTAGTTTAACACAATCTCAAACCTCAACCCAAATTATTTCCTCAAAGCTCTTTTGTTTACCACGGATGACTTTAAACACGCATTGCACTTTGTCTTAGTCTGAGGCTGTTTACAATAGGTTTGGCACTTAAGTAATTCCAGCCAGTTAGGTCAATCTTGTGCAGTTATTTCTCTGTCTCCATTCTCAGCAAAAATTCTCAGAGTCAGCTGGTTCTTTGCTTCCAGCTAAGTTGAACTTACTCATCAAACATCTTATCTTCGTGGATCATCTGGGGAAATGTTGAGATTTTGCAGAATTAAGTTATTTTTAGCTGCGCACTATCTAGCGGTAGGATGTGTTTGAATGAACACAGCCGACGTAAGAATGAACCCTTCATTAAATAACTACTACTGTACTTCGTAGCCGAATACACAGGGCACTCAGAGAGTACAACCATATATAAACACTGGAATATATATATATATATATATATATATATATATATATATATATATATATATGTATATGTGGATAGAGATATATATATATATATATATATATATATATATATATATATATATATTATACACACACGTTTTATTACCCACCTTCTCTGAAATAGTACTGCATTCACCATCTGCTTTGCATGGAGCAGCTTTCACCAGTGTGCCCTGTTGACCCTTACTGCTAGTAGGAGTTACTTTCAGTGATACCAGTGCCATCCCCAGCATTAACCCCTTTATAGATAGGGAGAAGCCTTATCGCTCATGAAAGTACCCATTTACACAAGAGATTGGGCTTTTCACATTTAATAAATAAAGCCAAGAGGAGGATTTTTTTAAAAAAAATATTTTTTCAAAACCCCCAAAAAAACAAACAAGCTGTCAGTCTCATTACAACAGTGGAACTGGACAGAGCATTGGAACATTAAAGAAAGAAAGTGCTGGCAGATACAACGTAACTGAATATAGAGCAGGTTCCAAAACTAAAACAAACTCCACCAACCGATCAATTCAGGACTCCCGTAAAAGTGTCAGCCTATGGCTCTAGGATAGTTTCCAAAGACGCTAAGACATAGCAAAACTCTGAGCTGCCTCCGTTACGATTGTCACCATCGCTTGTTACTGGCCAGTGTTAAAGGTATGAACACAACTTTTCAAAGCTTGATGCATGCATTATCTCTCGCCTCCACAAAATAAAAAAATAAAAAAGTCCTATTCTCCCTTATCCGGCTCCGACTCTGCCAACTTAATCCACAATGGCAACATTCTAAGGCATTAAAAACACAGCTGTTGTCTAGAGCAGGAATTCTGTGCTTTGCACAGGCGGCTGCACTGATTATACTCTGGTGTTTCTGGATGAGGCTGAACTAGGCGATAGGAGCCAGTTGGAACCAAGTGAGGTATACAACAAAGATTCTCACCAGAAAGAACTTACAAAAGACGTGCTTCTTTCCCTTCTTTCATGCAGAAAATAGTTGCTTTAAGTCAGCGTTCGGGAATTATTTTCTGAGACATTATTTTAACCCAGCACATCGGTCTGTCTTCTTGTCTTTATTTGCTGTTTTCATTCGCCCAATATACTTTGCTTTGGTAATAATGTAAAGTGAGAACACAAGAAGCATAATAGAAGAGTGTCAGTTCAATCGGAAATATCCAAAAGTACTTCTTAAAGGAAACATCACCTTGGAGAAATATTTTCCAGATAATTCTACCTGCCCGGTTGAGCAGACTCTCCTACCTTCCAGCACCTGTAATGGTCACTTGTCTATGGCGAGAGGTTTAAAAGAAAATTGATGGTCTTAGGAGTGGTTAGTTGGGTGCACACTACAGGTTTTTCACCTGATGAACTATTATCGTTCCAAAGCACAGCGTTGCATTTAATTTGATTTGTAAACCCGGCGTTCAAGGATGGAACGATGTTGTTCCAATCCTGCAGTGTGTACACACCCAGGACCGGCAGTGTCCATAGATCTCTATGGAGGGTGCAGAGTCACCATCTTTTCAGCCGTTGGTTATGACAAATGAAGAGCACAGATCTGAAGGTAAATCTTGTAAAACGTGTATAGTGTGTGCACAGGAATCGGCCTTTCAGTCGCTGGTAAAATCATTAACGATATCGCATCAGGAGAAATTTAATGCAGTGTGTACCAGGTACCAGCCTTACACATACTTGCCTCCTCTACCAGGAGACTCCCGAACTTTGGGGAGTCCTCCCGGAAGAGCGGGCATTCTCCTTGATCGTTGTCGAGGGGGGCGTGGTGCCCCATTTTATGGAAGGTGCGGTGAGGCTATGGTGACGCCACTATGTCACCCCCCTACTCCCTGTCACATGACCTGTCCTCCGGTATCTCCCGTCAAAAGTGACATTTTGACGCCAGGGCCAAAATGATGCAATTCACTGTGAATCGCTACATTGAGGCTCACATCTTGCCCACTTCACTAGAAAGAAGGCAGGATGTGGGAGAATTGTCTGCTCTCCCGGGAGTCTGGGAGACCTACCCGGAGATTCTAGGAGAGTGGGCAAGTATGAGCTATGTCAAGAGCTAAACCGCACATTTCAAAAAGCAAAATAGTGACACAGATAAGCCCCTCCCATGATTTGCTTTAACCACGCCCAGACCTAAGCAGACCACTCCCAGCTTATCACAAACCCTCCACAATAGGCACTGCTGTGAGGTATGAAACTGTGCAAAGCCAACAAGTTGGCATTATAGCAGGGTAAATACACATGTAAGTCTTTAAATTCGGCAAATACATATATTGAAATACAAATTGGTAAAAAAAAAAAAGTGCAGATTATAATTTGTGACATGGACTGTTGAACAAAACAATAACGATGCAAATAAACTCTAAATATATGAATAATTAGTTATGGTTTCTTGCTGCAGCAGTCTTCTATATTGACCTAGAGATATACCCCAAGGAGGTGCCGCTTAACATGCGTGCTCTTGGTTCCATCTCCCGTCATGTCACGGTAGGGCAGAGGTGCTCAAACCCAGTCCTCAAGGTCCACCAACAGTTCGTGTTTTCAGGATTTCTTTAATCATGAACGGGTGAGTTAATCTATTTTCCTGGATTAGAAATGATCCCATCTGTTTCTACAGACAGAAATCCTGAAAACATGTCCTGTTGGCAGCTCTCGAGGACACTGTTTAAGCACCTCTGCGGTAGGGGGAGCTGTAATAAAAAGACGCGGGACGGTGGTTGCGGTAACGGAAATGGTTCCACAACACAAGAGGATTTCACTTCAATACAACGGCTGCGGTTGCTGTTGACAGTGTATAGTTGAATTAAAATTGATTCGTGGAGCCAAGAATGTTCTCACCCAGGGAAAGTATCAAACCATGTCTTCCGATAGGGCCTCAGTGAGAGTTCAGAATCCACACAGACTACTACTGTCCGTTGTGCATTTTATTAGCTGCAGCTTACAAGGACTTGCAGTGTTTTGATAAAATCACTGAACACATTAAAGATGTAGTTGTGCTATTCTAGGACCTGTTACTATTTTAACATGAAGACTTTGTTAAAACTTTGTTAATAGACCCTTGACCTTTGCACTAGCATAGTTCAAATACTAAGATCCATCCATCGTCCTCATTAGAAGTGGTCTGACCCGCCTAATTCCAGACTGGAGTTCACAATAAAACACTTTTGTATGTATACTGTCAAACGAAACAGGAAATAAACTTGTTTATAGAGCAGGTTAATCTACACTTGTCATGACTATATATATATATATATATATATATATATATATACACATACATATATACAGGGGCGGGCTGGGCAGGGGGGCATCACTCTGACAGCTATATTTGGGGGCCCAAATAGCTGTCAGGGTGAGCGTCCCGATGCCCCCCCCCACCCCCGTTGAATACAATATTTCATAAATATCAATGCGGCCACATCACAAGACATGCGATGCGGCCGCGTCAGCGCACAGGCGGCCACATCACATGACATGCGACACGCGTGTTATGTGATGCGGCCGCCTGTACGCCCCCCGGGCTGAACTTTTCCAGCCTGCGCCTGCATATATCTAACATATAAATGTCTAGTGGCGTGTGTTAGTCTGTCTGTGTGTGGAAAAAATAAAACCAAGCTGCAGCGCCACCTGCTGGGCGGAGTTATACACTGACCTACTAAATTCTTAGTGTGTGTGGGGAAAAAAAATTCAGAAAGGGCTGAAATTTGGTATACTAAGATGTTTTTAATTTGTTAATTTAATTTGTTAATTGTTAAAAGTGTTTATAAAGATTTTAAAAAAATATATATATATATTTCTTGAAGAAGAAGTGACAGTTGGGAGTGGTTGGTGGTTGCCGGGGGTGACAGTGGGGAGTGGTTGGTGGTTGCCGGGGGTGACAGTGAGGAGTGGTTGGTGGTTGAGGCCTGGGCTATGGCCCAAATGCATGACAAGAACCTTTTTAACACCTTAAGTAGCTTGATTTGACTAGAATGCATGAGTATTATGCACGGGTTAACTTGTATATATATATATATATATATATATATATATATATATATATATATATACACACACACACATACACATACACATATACATACATACACAAATATATATATATATATATATATACACATACATATACACATACATATATATATATATACACACATATATATATATATATATTATATATATACACACATACATATACACATACATACATATATATGGTATATATAGTATATGCATATACACGTTTATCTTTAAAGATTGGGCATTACTGGTTTTAGTGTTATAGCTAAAACAACTCGTGCCCACACCTGTTTAAAGCTGCCCACATACGGGCAGTCGTTCATCTAGAGCATCATTTAATCGGATCTCTGTACAATCCGACCACACATATATTTACAGATCAAGTCAAATAAGCAGCATTAGGCCAATAACCACACATACACCCATTTTGTAGTTGGCTAGCTTTTCCATTACGTCCGATAATAATATAATTGATCCCGATTAAATTATCTTGTCGCTCAACTGGCACTGCTAAGTCACTGCAATTCAATTGCAAGAGAACAAGTTGCCTGACCTGGTCGCTACATGTGTCTGTCCAGTATGTGCTCTGCCCCATCCCTTTGTTGACAGCTGCCAAATTTACATTTCTGCAGAGGATTGTCCAATCCCTCAACGTTGCATCATTCTGGGACAATGTAGGCTGTGCATGCAGCCTCCTAGGAAACAGAAATCTTTTATATCCTTTTACATATTGGTGCATTTACAAACTGGACAACCTGGATCCCCCCACCAGCCAGCATCTGTTACAGCTTCCAGGAATTAAAATTACAGATTCATTTTTATATGCAAATTAGGGTTTTGGCTGAATGTTTTGTACAATTATCTGGTATCCAGCGAAATTCTAATATATGGAATTTGTGTATGATTACATTTAGTATTTTGTTACGTTGCTCCTCTGTACAACAGGTTCTTTAGTTCCTGCATCTGCCATACTGCTGCCATACTTGTCGCTGTTTAAAAGCAGGAAGTATTTACAGCTGCAATATTACCTGACAATATTCAGTAGCTGAAAGTCATTAAAAGACTTTGCATCATTAAGCTATTAGAACTCCGCTATGAGATTGTCTGCAACAGTGTAAATAAAAATATTATTGACAGTTTTAGACAAAATTGATTCTTTGCTACAGAGTGTTTGCATTAGGTCATTTCTGCTATTGTCTTGAGTGACTCCTGTGGTGACAGATAAAATTGAATATCAACTTTTATGTCATCAAAGTTTACAGGTTTTGTGAACTGGCTCATCAGGCATCTGTGCCTGGAACATGTGGAGTGACTAACCCAGGGTACTGTGATGATCCCATTGTCATGGAAATGACCCTAAATAGCAGCAGGCAGTGTCGTTCTACTATAACAGAGAAGGTCAGAAAGAAAGTTTTATATGAGTTATTGGTAAAAATAATTTTCTTTATATGAACATTTAAATGAAATGTCTTTTTGGCATTCCTTTGGCAAACATTCTCTAACTCCTATCTTGGAGATAGTGGAGGTGAGGTCAAGCAGGGGCAAACAAAGGATTTGTAGAGGGGGGTTTCCACACCACGCTGCCAGTGGGCGTGACCAGCATGCATGGGGGGCGTGGCTATAATTTTAGACAGAGCTTGGCTGCTCTCCAACTCTTCCTATCCCCATAATATACATGGGCAATGCTGTATGCACTACTGTTAGGTGCACGCAGCTCTCCCTTTTCAAGCAGAGCCGTGCTTGAAATGGGGGCAGGGTCCAGCCACCTCAATTATACAGTGCCCCAGGCTTGGAGGGGGGGTTACAGGCACTAGGTAACCCCCCCGTCGGTTTGCCTATGTCGAGTGGCGACTGCAGTATGTTGGCGCGACTCTGCGCAACGCATCACTAAGGCCTCACGTCCTGCTCACTTCACTAGGAAGTGCGCAGGAAGTGGGAGTACGGGAGAAGTTCCTGAAACTTTGGACTCTCCCGGACATACCGGGAGCGAAGACATGATTCTTTATGGGATTTAGGGGTCTACTTAAGAAGCCCTAAACCATGCGGAAAATGGCAACGGAGCATGCTTGACCCTTGGTGACACGTGTGTAGTAAAGGCAGAACCTGGGGGTATATTTACTAAATTGTTTAATAAAGTGGAGATGTTGCCTATAGCAACCAATCAGATTCTAGCTGTCGTTTTGCGGAATGTACTAAATAAATGATAACTAGAATCTGATCGGTTGCTATAGGCAACGCCTCAACTTTTTTAAACCCGCAGCTTAGTAAATATACTTCCTAGAGTGTTCATTAAAAAGAAATTCATCACCGGTACAGCCTCCTATCGGATGCACTATCTTGACAAGACTTGTATATTAAATTGCCCAAAAAAGTCATCTGTCATCGTTGCGATGATAGATGATAATTAACTGGGCAAAAACATATTAATTATCAAAAAGGCCCCTGAGTGACAATAAAAAATAGTCTTGATTACGAAATTAACCAAAATATTTTTACTTTTCAAGCTATATTAACTGACTGCACTTACTGTACTGCTGAACTCAGATCTGTGAAGTTGTGTGCACCATGCCAAGTATTTTGATGCATTCCACATGAAAACAGATGTACTGCACTGTTTGTATTACAGTGGATTTTACAGTTTACTATTTACTGAGAGGAGAGCTGTAGCTGATAAGTTGGGGGAACAGATTTCTCCAAGAATAAATGTGACAAATCTAACTTGCATATTTTTAGGTACATGGCGAGTTATGTAACCCGCGGCAACCAATCTGCATCTAAATGTCACTTTACCAGGACTTTTTTGAAATAAAAGCAAATATCTCATCTGCTATCGGTCCCAGCATCTTTTTGTGCACTGCAACGTGTGCACCACTTTTTGTAAACTTCCCCCATAATGTACAAATGTAACATAAGCGCCAAAGCTACTTTCTCCAAAAAACAAAACAAAATGAATGTAAATCACATGAGCAGCACTGGAACTAATCACTGCCAAAATGATGTTTTGAAATAAAACACCACAAGTGAAATTCAGTTGGCAGCAAACATTGTCCAGTGACAATAACAAAAATATTCAAAAGTCAATGACTCAGATGTGTTGTACACAAACCAATCAGACATTATTGTACTTGCCTACTCTCCCAGAATGTCTGAGAGACTCCCGAATTCTGGGTATGTCTCCCGGACTCCATGCGGGAGAGGAGGTAAGTCTCCCGCATCCTGTCCCCGACGGGGGCAAAATGACGCGATTCACCATGAATCGCTTGATTTTGGCCCAGCCCCCTGCAACAAAATGCTAATTTCGTCATGGGGTAGAGTCAGAATGTCACGATTCACTATGGCCTGACCCCTTCCACCACACCCCAATGTAGGCAGGTATGCATTAGCTCATTGGCTCCTACTTGCCAACTTTTCCTCAGTGGCTTCAGGGAGATCCCGGTAGAGGTGGGCGTGCGGGGGCGGTACTTGAAGAATCGCAATACTTGCATCATTAAGCCCCGCCCCCGCCACTTATGTATTGCGGGGGCGAGAACCGGGAGGTTGCCCTGCTCTCCCGGGTCTCCCAGAAATTTGTGAGTCTCCCGGACATTCCAGGAGAGTAGGCAACTATGCGTTAAAGAAAAAGCAGCTAATGAATCTCTAGAGACTGAAGTGTCTTTTACATTTCTGTCTCCATTACTGAAGTCATGTTGTCTTACCTGTCAGTCTTTGATTAAATCTTGGTCTCCATGAAAATGGCCACCTCCATAGGCATCAATACATGGACATAGGACACAATTTCTGAACTGTGCCATCATGCCACAGATGGCGAATCCAACCACGTCTTGTACTGGCTCAGCATCAGGGAGAATGCCAGAGTCTTCAGGGAGTGAGGGAGATCACCCCTATTTCAGGGAGTCTCCCTGACATTTAGGGAGAGTTAGCAAGTAGGCTTTCATTAGGGGTCATACAAAAGCAAAAAAAAAGAAACGCGCAGACCAATAGCTTCCTTTTGGTCCATGAAGTCATACTCTGCCTTGGCTGTGTCTGCAGCGACAGCTTTTGACAGAATCTTACTAGCTGCTACGGTATACAGCACATTTTTTCTGTTTTACCAGTTTTCTAATTGTGTCCTATGGGATAGAAAAAAAAAAATCACATATCTGACAATTGAAGATTATTATATCTGAATTCCCCCCAACACACAGCTACCGAGTTCCTGCATTTCGTAATAATACCCCGGCCCTAGCAGTCTCAAGTATTTAAAACTAATATTAACCACTTCATAATAAACTCAGCAAACATGCAAGAATAATGTCATGCTGTTTTTTACTTTCAGATGTTCATAATATCAGGTGATTTCATTTTCCGTGAGGAAGACAGAGTCCAAGAAAATAAACGGGTGAGAGAAGAGGCTGTACGAACACCACACTCATAATAAAAACAGTTTTACGCGGAGACCAAAGAAGGTCACATGAGGTGATATAATGGCTGTACAGAGTCTTGGCACCATCCGTTACCCCCTCATCTACGCTCAAAATGGAGAAATGCACTTCACGTCTGGAAGCTGGCCTACTGGCACCATTTAACTTACATTTTTTTTATTGAATCACAGTTTCTAAAACAGGCACTTTCTTCAGAAGTGCAGCAATAACCAATTAGGCCGACGTAGAAACAGTCAACTTCTTCCTTAAAAAGAAGCATTAAAAAGCAACAACGAGAGTAACGGATGATTCTTCCCGCAGAGATTTAGAAATAAACGAGATACCGATTTAAATCACCAACCAGAAGTATTCAAAATGTTGAATGTTTGTTATATCTAAAATAACACAGTGAGCTGAAAGCCCAGGGGGCAACAAATAGCTAGACATGTGAGATACTGTGAGTTTAAAGAATTGCTAAGACTTTGGTTTTTGGGAGTTCGGAGATATTGCTTTTTCAGCTGGACGTCAAATCCAGTGTATTTTAAAAGAATCCAAATATCAATAAACACGATTCTAAAATAGGCCCAGCTGTGTGTTTGAGGGTGCTGTACGGTTACATTTTTAGGATCTTTCATGTATCGCAGGTGTGGAAAAATGAGGACGGTGCATAGCAGCTGTTCACAAGGCCTAGTGAATTGGCTGAGTATCGACTCCGATCACAAAGAAGCAAATTGGAAAATAAACGATGCATGGTGCAAAATCAGCTGTGTGTCCTTTGATGGGACCGATTTTGTGCCTCTACGTTGTACTTCAGCGCAGAACAACACTCTGAGCAAAGCAAGAAATGCTTCACACACACACACACACACACACACACACACAATGTCCCATCACATGATGTAGTGAGCAGAGAGGCTTTGGAACACCCCTCTGAGCTCCATCTGCACTGTGACATCCTTCTCCCCCCCCCCTCTGCCATCACATGACATGCTGAGAGATGTGAACCTGTGTCTGTGTGGCAGACTGACTGCTTCTGTGTCCAGCAGCCGTTTTTGTTTTCCTACCAGAGAGCTTTTGAAAAGGAGATAATGATTTGTAGGAGGATAGCTAAAAAGGTACTTAATGTGGAATTAAAAAAAATAAAAATCAATGTTGGACTGCTGTTTTAATATTTAGGAGGTTTCAGTATGAATAAAGTTAGGTTTTATTTATTTGGAACAAAAAGTCTATAGAAAACCCTATTAGGTTACACTTGGGATCTTTGTTTCAGACAGGTTTTGTCAGCCGTAATCATCTACACATGTAACTGTCAGACTATCCTCATACAACTTTATCACGTGGTACTTGTTGTATGCCACAAAAACAAACAAACCCCCCCCCCCCCCCCACAAAATGGCTGCCTCCACTGTGAGCAGAGAACAGGTGCCCTTTAAAACACCTGTGCTCCATAAAGGAAATCTAAACATGTAATGTGGGGGCGTTCATGAGGTCATATCTAAAGAATCTGTTTCCTTTCTGTGATCCTACTTCAAATACAAGGTCAGACCGTCTATAAACATAATCTAAACAAAATTGATTTGCATGGGAACTTCCAACAGGAAACGTATAGTAGTAAATATCTTTGCTGTATTCTGAGTAAGCACAAAGAGGAACTGTCTGTGGAGGTTAATATCTAAAGCATTAATTTAAAAAAAGAAGTAAAGACTTCTCTTAACATGTTGTTAAATTAGATTTTTAGATTTCTACCCATACTATTTATTTAATGGTAGACTAGTCCCTCCAACTGGCAGAATACTTGGGGTCCAAAGAACCAGATATTTAGTGTTTGTGTGGTCGGAGAATTTAGATTTTCTTCTCCACTGACACCTAGAGCATTCACGAGATCTGATTGTTCATGAGCTCTGATTAGACGGCTATATCGGTGCCATGCAAATGTCTGCTTCTTGTGGGTCTAAGCAGACCCTATGTCTCACTGCGCCCCAACAACCAAAATGACATTGTAAGCTCACTGGGGCATTGAAACTGTGAGTAATTCTATCTACAATGTTCTGTAAAACATAGTTGTGTATATAAAACATAAATCAATAAACAGATGAATAAATAAATAAAACCTTCAAATGACTGAAGTTAGTGCACTCACGTTTCTGAAAACAAATGAAAATTATATGTATACAAGCTACAAACACGACAAAAAAGTTATAAAGACGTGTTCTAAACTAACCAAAAATAAAAACACCAACAGGAAATAGATATAACAGATGCTAACTAAATGGGACAAAAAGAAAAAAAGACTATAGATGAATAGATATAATTTATAGACCGCTACACAATGGAGGCGGTTCCTTTTACACTACTAAAATACTGCTGAATCAGTTCGTTCCCACTCATCTGCATAAAGGTGCCACTGGCATTTGGTTTGGAGCATTTCACACATATATTTCTTAGCTGTTTCTATTATAATTGCCAGTTGGTTTTACAAACTTTTGTGCTGTGAAAATTCTAAAGCTTTGATTGGCTACAGGTTGATCTAGCTCTCTGCATGTTCTAATGCTCTGATTGGCTCAAGGTTGGTCTAGCCCCTTGAATATTCTAAAGCTCTGATTGGCTAGTGGTTGGTCTAGCCCCTTGAATATTCTAAAGCTCTGATTGGCTAGTGGTTGGTCTAGCCCTTTGATTATTTTAATGCTCTGATTGGCTACATTGTGGTATAGCCCTTTGATTTTTGTAATGCTCTGTTTGGCTATATTTTAATCTATCCTTATGCATCATCATCATCTATTTATTTATATAGCTCCACTAATTCCGCAGCGCTGTACAGAGAACTCATTCATATCAGTCCCTGCCCCATTGGAGCTTACAATCTAAATCTCCTAATATACACACACACTGACCGAGAGAGACTTAGGGCAATTTAATAGCAGCCAATTAACTTATCAGTATGTTTTTGGAGTGTGGGAGGAAACCAGAGCACCCGGAGAAAACCCACGCAAACACAGGGAGAACATACAAATTCCACACATATAAGGCCATGGTCAGGAATTGAACTCATGACCGCAGTGCTGTGAGGCAGAAGTGCTAACCACTGAGCCACTGTGCTGCTATAATGCTTTAATTAGCTGCAGGTTATTCTACTATATAAGGGATATTATGCTTTGATTGGCTACAGATGGTTCTAACCTCTCCCACCTCAATGTTGGTTACACAAGAAAGAAATCCAGGTCACATTAGAGACCCAGGGACTGATTCATTAAGGATCTTAAATGAAGAGGTATCTTATTTCAGTCTCCTGGACAAAACCATGTTACAATGCAAGGGGTGCAAACTAGTTTTCTGTTTTGCACATAAGTTAAATACTGTTTTTTCATGAAGCACACAAATACTTGATAGCTTATTTGTACACTGAAATTTAAAGTTGATATTTGTGTGCTACATGAAAAAACAGTCAGTATTATTATTAATTATTATTAACTTATTAAACTTATGTGCAAAACAGAAAACTAGTTTGCACCCCTTGCATTGTAACATGGTTTTGTCCAGGAGACTGAAATATGATACTTCTTCATTTAAGATCCTTAATGAATCAGGCCCCCAGTTATTATCCTCTGTTTATGAGGTACAGTAGTCTGTGTACATACAGATTTGCAGCTTAGATCCAGGCACTAAGCATTACTGCAGTAATTATGAGAGATTCTTCTGTGCAGGAAGAAGTGGCGGCTCAGGATGAAGCTATCTTGCAGATGCCAAACAAATTTTCTCAAAACTTTACTGTTTAACTAGAGAAATAGGTTTAAAAAAAAAACAACACTCTTCCGTGTGAAACAGAGAAAGCTCTGGCAAACTCCATATCTAGCACTGCTACGCTAAATCTGATGTGCTGAATGCAGACAGTTTAGAGAATATAAAGGAACATTATAACTTAGAAGAAAAAGAGAAAACCGTTATGTGCTGGTCAAACACATATTTCATAAAGCTCCACAACGTCAACATTACCCAACAGATAACTGTGTTCATCTTATAGGTCTCATAGCACTTTCTCTGTATACCCAACACTAGGTCCTCCAGCAAACAATACACCTAAAAGTGATGGTTTATTAATAAAATATCCTTATATTCAGCAGTGAATTCATTTATAAAGGAGATACATTTTTAATTCAGAGGATATGGGTTCCCAGATGGATGAGAAAATGATTGTCCAATAGCTAGAACTTTCTTAACTTTGCTTCCCAAAACAGTGGCCTAGTGGTTAGCACTTTTGCCTCACAGCACTGGGGTCATGAGTTCAATTCCCGACTATGGCCTTATCTGTGTGGAGTTTGTATGTTCTCTCCGTGTTTGCGTGGGTTTCCTCTGTGTGCTCCGGTTTCCTCCCACACTCCAAAAACATACTGGTAGGTTAATTGGCTGCCATCTATATTGACCCTAGTTTGTCTGTGTGTGTTAGGGAATTTAGGCTGTATGCGGAATTAGTGGTGCTATATAAATAACTGATGATGATGATAAGGATATATTTCACAGCAATGACATCAATACCCCCCAAATATAACCAATGCCATCAATACATGTCACATTCAGGGGTCTATTTAAACAGAACCCTCCTATAACCAGACATTCTATCACTGCGTATTGGAGCAATAGAAAATCTTTTATCGCTCATTTTATTAAGAAAACGAGTCTTACTGTTTGCCAAAGCCAGAGCTGGGACCCTCTGCGCGGGTTAGCAGCGGTACGGAACTTCAAGGCAGATATTTGTACCACAGTAGGGAGTGTGTTGTTCCTTATTCATTGCCCATGAGATAGAAAAATGTCAGTGTTTTAATTATCAATGTGTTGGATTATTCTTTTGTATACTTAATTTTTCATTTTACAGGTTGGCTATTTTCTAGCGAGAGAAAGCAAAGCTGTCAGCCTATCACACGCCTTTGCCATACAACGGGGGTCCTGTGATAGGCTGCTGCATGTGGGAGGGGCTAGGGCGGGGTCAGTTGCATGGGTCATGCTGTGTGTATTGTATGCACTGTAATGTCTGGCTGAAGTCAATTTGAAGGAAGAAAAAAATAAGTGATACAGTAAAGTCCTAATTATTGTTCAAAAAGACTATAGGCCTGAGTCATTAAGGAAAGTAAAGTAAAAAAAAACCATGTTACAATCATCATCATTTACTTATATAGCGCCACTGATTCCGCAGCGCTGTACAGAGAACTCACTCACATCAGTCCCTGCCCCATTGGAGCTTACAGTCTAAAATCTCTAACACACACACAGACAGAGAGAGAGACTAAGGTCAATTTGATAGCAGCCAATTAACCTACTAGTATGTTTTTGGAGTGTGGGAGGAAACCGGAGCACCCGGAGGAAACCCACGCAAACACGGAGAGAACATACAAACTCCTCACAGATAAGGCCATGGTCGGGAATTGAACTCAAGACCCCAGTGCTGTGAGGCAGAAGTGCTAACCACTGAGCTGCACATATCAGTCAGAACGTGGCCGCTAGAGAAATAACAGCTCACATTCCCCCCGTTATTCAGCGGAAAACATGCTGCCCATTGGTGCTCTGTAATCCTATTTAATACAGAGGTTGTTACAATTGTAGAGGTTAGAGAGGTCTGTACTGAACGTTATCAGGAGCAGAACTACTTTGTACACGAGTCCCAGGGGTGAACCACAGTCATTAGTGGGAACACACGTTTACACCAACCAGAAACGTTTCTTCCCTGGACAAAGTAAGTATAACCTGAGAACAAGCGTCAGTAAACCACAGCCTGACGTTTCAGACATGTGAAGACGTTTACAGCACATTTCGTACCAATGCAGCTGAAACCAACTCATATAATTAGATTAAATCTGTATCTGAAACACAGGAAAAAATAAACATACTGTAAACCGGCACGGAACGGCGAGTGGTACCAGCAGTAACACAATATACCCTGTATATTGTCCATAAAAAAACACTAGAAAACATAAAGAGAGTCGATGTCTGAGTATCTATCACCTGCAGATGAATGGAAGTTCATGGTGACTCACAGACTGAGTAACGATTCCTCCTATAGAAGACATAAGGGGCTAGATTTACTAAGCTGCGGGTTTGAAAAAGTGGGGATGTTGCCTATAGCAACCAATCAGATTCTAGCTATCATTTTGTAGAAGGTACTAAATAAATGAAAGCTAGAATCTGATTGGTTGCTATAGGCAACATCCCCACTTTTTCAAACCCACAGCTTAGTAAATCTAGCCCAAGGTGTTTCTGTCACAGTAAATTATTGTGGGCTGACAATTGATAATAAATGGAGAGTAGAGCAGCATATTAATAAACATTACACGCCTTCATTTTATCAAACGACTTCTGTATAACAGCGAGATATTGGGTGGGAAAGCTCACGTTTCAATTATTATGCCACAACTAAACTTCAGCAAATAGCTTGACCACAAGTAATATTGGCTAAATGACAGGATAATTTACAGTTATATTCTAGTGAATGGCTGAGCACACGAGTCACTGAACAGATGGTGTACTGCGAGGTACAGCTGTAAGATCTGTATATACACACACTAATAACTACTGCAACTACTGATAGGAGAATGAAGGAGAATGAAGAAGTATGAGGATTCTATGCACATGCTGATGTGCTCCGTACATTGTATGTTACATCACTAATGTGGCTGATCTACAACATACAATGTACGAGCACATCAGCATTGTGCATAGAATCCTGGCATTACTTTCTTCAATCAGGCTCCTTCAGTTCTGCCTAGCAAGAAGTAATGAACCTTGGCAAAACCATGTTGCATTGGAGGAGGGGGGTAAATTTAAAATGTGGGGATAGATTTATAGCTGGCATGTCCTAGATCAACTTTACATTTCAGTGTACAAATAAAGCTATCAAGTATTTGTGTGTTACATAAAAAACAGCCAGTATTTTCCTTAAGTGCAAAATAATAAACTACTGTAATTTGCACCCCTTGCATTGTAACATGGTTTTGTCCAAGAAAAAACTTACATATTCTTACTTTCCTTAATAAATCAGGCCCAGAGAGAACAGAGCAGCTTTAGACCTCACTGTGAGCCTATATTCTCCTCCATGTGGTTCAGTGATGTCACTAGCTCCTATAGACTTTATAGGCTCAATATCGCTTCCTCGCTTTGTGGCTAAGATTTTGTGTAGTGTATAATGGACAGGCTACTTTGGTTCTCTGGCCATCAGTAGCTTGAACCCCAGGATGTAGTGCTTCCGGAGTAGCGCCCGGGGGAGCCTGAAATCATTAGGGGAGTGGTGACACTCACTTCATCATCATCATCATCACCATTTATTTATATAGCGCCAACATATTCCGTAGCGCTTTACAATTGGGGACAAACATAATAAACTAATAAACAAACTGGGTAAAACAGACAAATAGGTGAGAAGGCCCTGCTCGCAAGCTTACAATCTATGGGACAATGGGAGATTGACACATGAGGTTAAGTCTACATTTTGCATTTTGGCCCAGCCAAAGGTAAGAGCTAAATGATCCCGTCACACAACAATGTTGGTCAGGGGGTAATTGTCTTGTGTGAAATTGTGTAACAGGCTAGAGGTAGCGAGGTTAAGAGGGTGGCTGAGGAATATTATAAGCTTGTCTGAAGAGGTAGGTTTTCAGAGAACGCTTGAAAGTTTGTAGACCAGAGGAGAGTCTTATTATGCGAGGGAGAGAATTCCATAGAGTGGGTGCAGCCCGAAAAAAGTCCTGTAACCGGGAATGGGAGGATGTAATGAGGGTGGATGAGAGACGCAGATCTTGTGTAGTACGGAGTTGCCGAGTTGGGAGATATTTTGAGACAAGAGAGGAGATGTATGTTGGTGCAGCTTTGTTGATGGCCTTGTAGGTTAGTAAAAGTATTTTATATTGGATTCTGTACAAAACAGGCAGCCAGTGTAGAGACATACAGAGTGATTCAACAGAGGAATAACGATTTGCAAGGAAAATCAGTCTTGCTGCAGCGTGCAAAATAGATTGTAGGGGTTTGAGTCTGTTTTTGGGAAGACCAGTAATGAGGGAATTGCAATAGTCAATGCGGGAGATGATAAGTGCATGAATTAAGGTTTTTGCAGTGTCTTGCGTGAGATATCTGCGAATTCTGGAAATGTTCTTTAGATGTATGTAACATGATTTAGATATAGAGTCAAAGTGGGGAACAAAGGATAGGTGTGAGTCAAGGATTACACCTAGGCAGCGAGCTTGTGGGGTGGGATTTATGGTCATGTTATCAACAGAGATAGAAATGTCAGGTACGCTCTTGTTGGTGGGTGGTACTTGAAAGTACGCATTCGGCACGAATCCCACTTTTTAGCTAAACTTGCTTCCTTGCCCCAGCCGTTTGGCTGGGAAGTAAATTTTTATGATTCCAGCCGTAAGGCTGGTGCCGTCTTGCACGGCCACTGTTATCAGTTATTTTATAAGTCACTGGTAATTTTATTTATGTTTTTTATCTCACTGATTGGGGGGGAGGTGGGAAGGAGGGGAGATAATTTGGTGCCCTGAGGGAAGTTTTGGAAGAACCCAGGTCAAAAGGGACCCTCTTCTGGTTGGGGGTAGAGGTGCTCTTCCTCTTTAGTGTCTTTACATTTTTGGGGGGCAGTTGGGTGAATAAAGTACCGTTCCGGGCATTCCATAAAAAATAAAAAAAAAACATTGGACCACTGCCAAGCACGGCATCCACATGTGATTGCATCTCCCATAAATCCCCAAGAGCATCATCAAGTTATAGTTATCAGATACAATGCATCCCAGCCCCGTTTTATAAAGGAGACGGGGCTGTAATGACTCGCTACGAGTCCTTACGGCCCGTCCGCCGCTGCGGGATGACGCAATTCATCACTGTGCAGCGGGGGGGAAGAGGCGGCGCCGTGATAACGCGATTTGCGTCATCAAGCTACCCGTACTAAACCTTTAGATCTCCCCTCTGGAAGCAAAAATGTAGTATGGTTTATATATTTATTCACACCACTCATGTATTTAAAGACTATTTACTGCCTGAGAAAATTTAGAAAAATGAGCAAGGCCAAAAAAGCGCAATGCCCAAAAAAAAATCAAAAAAATCAACTATTATAATTTGTACTATGAACAGAATTTAATAAAAAATATACCCAAACATTTGCAAATACACCATCTGGCAATGAAGCCATTCCTAATTCTCAAGCTCATGCCTATATTGCTTAGCTGCAAAGCCACCCTCGATTTGTGCCCACATAATTGCAGATTGCAATACGGAAACACGCTGCGTCTAAACCGAGAGCACTGAAGAACCAGCATTGCTGAAGTCGTAGCCACGGCTGTTTAAACATTCTTAATGCAGATAATTATACACAAAAGATTCCGACCTTTAATTCAGTGTTTACTTTCAAAGCCGCTGGGTCAGACCGTTGTTTGCTGTCTTTTGGGTTATCCATTGTTAAATGAAGTTTTTTATCTGCCATGTTTTCAAAGGAGGCTTCAGACAACCAGATCTATCTCCTTAGACTAGCTGTTGAGTGATTAAAGACCATTTATTACAGTCACAAGCTCTATTATGACATGTGTGTTTGCAAAGGCCTCCGCAGGCTGCTATTACAAAGAATTTCAAATACCAAACTGCCACATTTACAAATGTTAAACAAACTCTGCTCCTTTGTCCAATGTGTTTCCTTTAGCTTTTCTTAAACATTTATTGCAGGGATATAAACTTAGGTATTTAGTTTGCATACATTTAAAGGCTTATGCAATTATTACTGCTGAACAAACTCACCCAGGAGTGAAGTGCTTTCAGGACTACTGTACAGCGGTACCACGTGCGAGTTAAATCGACATTACATGGCACATTTGTTTGATTTAGTTTACAAAAAATTGCATGACATTAATGGAAAAGGATATATTTTTAGAAACATCACCTTTTATCGGATGACCTAGTTAAAAACTAAATATTTTTTTTTATAATTTTGTCCAAGGTGCTCCCATGTCTGCACGATGTTTTGCACAACATAGGTACTGCGGACAATTGTTTATTTCATAAATGCAAATAGAGAAATGTATTTTACTGACCACTTATTTTGGTGTAAAGTAAAAACAAACTCTCCTTAAAAAGTGGAGTGATTTTTCTTTTTTATTTAGTGAAAACATATTCACACTAGACTCCAGGTAAGTCATTCTCTAGGATCAGGTGTAATGAAGGTTCATGGTGGCCCAGTGGTCATAATTTTGATTCAGACTAGTGCGTCTGAATGGAACTCTGTGGAGTTTGTATGTTCTCTCTGCGTTTGCGTGTGTTTCCTCCGAGTGCTCTGGTTTCCTCCCACATTCCAAAAAACCATACTGGCAGGTTAATTGGCTTTTGACAATATGGTGTGTGGGTGTGTGTGTGTGTGTGTGTGTGTGTGTGTGTGTGTGTGTGTGGTAGGGAATTTAATTTTGGGGGGTTTTCAAGAAGTGCCTTCACCTGAAGGAAAATAGGGAATTAAATGAAGAATGTCCCAATCCTAAACCAGCCATTTCATTGGTATTTCTGGGTATAGAGAGGTATTATCAAAATAATGTCATATTTTTACTGTCCTTTCTTCTTACAGCTGGGTGAAAATGTAACCACCCCAATTTGTAAGAGGTAATCTAAAGAGCAGAATGGGGGTTGGGGAAGGGGGTCCATCACTTAAGTTTCTGATTTGTTAAATAAGGACAGAAAGACAGAAAATTAGCTGAAGAATTGACTGAGATGGTGGTGAGAGAGCTTAGAGTACGTGTAACAGGTGAGCAAACAATTCTAAGAGCTGGAGGAGTTAATATTGTGACAATGTATCTGAAGAAAAGAAAAGATGCCTCAGAAAGTGGAGGTTTCAAAGTATCAAATTATTTGAAAGTCTCTTGCCCAGTGTAGAAGAGGAAAAGCCCTCAGAAGTGGTTAGGAAATGAAACAATTATAACATAACAACAATTTTATGAATATAGTGTACTGTATTGATAGGATTAGCAAACTAAATTAATTATAAAATGATCGTACAATTCATTGTATGAGCGAACTATATCAAAATAAACGATTAAGCCCAAACAAGCCTTTATAATATATTTTAGTCACATTTTAGTCACATTTCATTGGGGTGTGTCTGTTGTACTTATATTTTTTCCCCAGTAACAATTGGGTGGGGTTAGCACTAACTGTAGCCAATCAGAGGATTAGAGCATTCAAAGGACTACACCAACCTGTGACCAATCAAAGCACCGCAGCAATCACTGGGCTAGAAAGACCTGTAGCCAATCAGAGCATTACAGCATTCAACCTGTAACCGATAAGACCGTTAGAGCATTCACAGGACAAGACCAACCTGTAGCCAATCAGAGTATTAGAGCACTCACATTACTAGACCGACCTGTAACCAATCAGAGCATGGAGCAATCACTGGGCTAGAAGGACCTGTAGCCAATCAGAGCATTACAGCATTCAACCTGTAACCAATAAGACCATTAGAGCATTCACAGGACAAGACCAACCTGTAGCCAATCAGAGTATTAGAGCATTCACATTACTAGACCGACCTGTAACCAATCAGAGCATGGAGCAATCACTGGGCTAGAACGACCTGTAGCCAATCAGAGCACTACAACATTCAACCTGTAACCAATAAGACTGTTAGAGCATTCACAGGACAAGACCACCCTGTATCCAATCAGAGTATTAGAGCATTCGCATTACTAGACCGACCTGTAACCAGTCAGAGCATTCACAGGTCTAGACCAAACTGCAACCAATCAGATCATTAGACCATTCACTGGACTAGACCAACCTGTAAACAATCAGATGATTAGAGCACTTACAACACCAAACCATCCTGTGGCCAATCAAATCTATAACATTCCCAATACAATAGTCAAAGTGCAACTGTCACATGGTTTAATAAAACAAAAATTGATCAGTAAAGTAAAATATTTAATAAAAGCTGTAGAAGGTCATAAACAAGCCAATACAGTAAAGTCGTCTGAAGGTGGAAACCCCATTTAACAAATCCTACTGTGAACAATAAATATTATAGCAAAAAAAAGTGTATATGAAATAAAGTGCAGATAACTTGTTTTAAATAAAAATATGATAACGTTGAAGGCAAGTGTTAACTACACTAAATAGTAGATAAATAGCAATAGATAAAGTGGAAGTAGTTCCTAGTAAACTGACAGACTGTATTTTAAGAATATTGGCTGCCTCCGCTAAATGTAGATGACAGGTCCTTTTTAACTATCAATTCTATGAAATAACTGTACGATAGCACCAACTACTCCAATTCTTACCCAGAATTAGTGGTGACTGACCTAAATGCACAGTATAAAGCTAGCACTATACCTTAGAGAGAGCATACCTGCACCAGTCATAACCATACTTTGACCTGAAAGTTCAGGCTTCTTCTCTACATATATCGATCATGCATCCACCAAAAACCAATCAATATGTATTACAACATGCTGGTAGACAACATTCTCCTCACCCATCACTACTGCACTACACTCCCATTACTCTCAGCCAATGAGCTTAGAAACAGCCAGATTGTAGTACATATTAGTAGCAAGATTAGCAAAAATTAGACTGCTAAACATCACTGAGCCACTTGAAAGTGACATAACCTGACTCGTTGACCATATCCACCTTGGTAGTCATCCTCTGATTAGATGCATGATTGGCAGGAGATCTCAACTAACTAGAGGCAAATTTTGAACCACAGATACCTCAAAAGCTGAGCGCCATCCAGGAGGGTATATGAAAATGTACAAAAAGTCATCTGTTCGTGATTGACCAAAGGACTTAGCAGTAGGGTAGAGTCTAAAAAGCGAGTGACGGGATTGGATGTAAGCACCCCATGATTAGTTCACATCCAGCCCCTCTTCCGCTAGTTATACCTCACGGCTGCGTATCCTGCCAACCATAACAAACATTGCAGTGTGACCGGGGCTTCCATACCTTTTAAAGCAATTACAAGAGTGGATCAAATACAACACAAGTTTGAAAAAAGGAATTTACACAGTGTGAGAAATTATTAGGTAGAAATAAGTCTGTTAAGCATAAATAATGATCGGCCTGAGGCTGAAGGAATGGAATAATGTTTTGCAATGGAAAGAAAAGTGACAGTTTTTGCAGAGAAGAAATGTAGAACTGGGGAATTATTCTCCTGTTTGGGAAGGATGTTCCTTCATTTCTGTCTTGCGGAAGAACACCTTGTTCTAACGCCCTCTCTGCGTGAACTTTCTCTTAACTCCTCTCTAACAGATTCCATTGCTTTGATTGTTGTCGATTATTCAACAGGGTTATTTTAATATTGTAACAAGACATCAACCAATTCAGTCCCACTAATACAGGGTGTATACATTTTTTGCCGTCCACCTGTACGGATCCATCGCTCAATGGTATTCAGTGATTGGGCAGGGTGGGAGAAACGCGTGGGGCTTCCAACGCAGTCAGCTGTGCTAACTGAAAAGCTGGCGTCTTCATAAATAAAGCATGAGTATAAAATGCACTGATCTGCCTAACTTTAACTTTCCACAAAGTGTGATGGAGTACACCCTGCCGACAACGCCAGATGACAAACATCAGACAGAGTTGTGTATTATTGTCACACTAGGATTGGAGAAGGCTACGCCGTGTTCTCTGCGCTGGATGTAATCGTATACAAACAGCCTTTTTGTGCTGTGTCCTGGGGCAACAAGTAATAAATGACCAGAAATGTTTCTTATAAAAATTGCATGAGTGCCAATAATCCAAAGTTATCTGAAGGAGGAACCTTCCATTAGTCCTTAGTGCATTATTGTTATACAACCATTGTGCTCACTGCTCAGATGTGACTTTCTCACATAGCTGTCCGTTCCATATATCTCATTGCTGTACATGTGAACAACACACATTGCAAGACATAGAGATTCATTGATTTCAAACCTGCACAGTTTCAACCAACACCACATTATGTATAAAAGTTGTTGAAGAGTAAATTAAGAAGTGGTGATATGGAAAATATAAGTGAAAGGAATCTGATAGGTTTACAATGAAGGCAGTAGGAGAAGTGACAGTATGCAGCGCCGGTGCTAGGGTTCACGGCGCCCTAGGCAAAATTTCGCCGCCCCCGCCCCCCGCGAACACACTAAAAAAAAAAGGAGAGTTTACTTACCTTTTCTCTAGCTGATCCGCGCCTTCTTCACGCAGAGGCGGAGTGATGCATTCTGGGAGGGGAGGGGGGCGCCGGGAAAGAACTTTATTCACACTGTCTGTCTGACAGACAGTGTGATACTTCACAGATGCCCCGCGGACACTGAAAAACAGCGGCGGCACCCCGCCGCCGCTGCAACCCTCTCCTGAGCCGCTGATTAGAAAATCTAGTCAGCGGCGCCCTGCAGGTCCCGGCGCCCTAGGCAACTGCCTAAGGTTGCCTAATGGGAGCGCCGGGCCTGACAGTATGGTACACCGCCGTATACACCCCCACTTTGACCACTGATGTATAATATACTTGGTATTACTTAAGTGATTCCGTGCACCATGCTCTCTGTCACATTTCTATGTTACATCATTCCAAGTCAGTACTGAGTAACAACCATGCAAACTTACTCTGCAGAAGTGAACTGGGTGGATCAGTGAATTCGCACACAGAGGCAGAGCCAGTGATGTCACAGCAGCTTAACTGACTGGAATCTCAGCTGTTTTAGCTACATCAGATCCCGTTAGAACACTAACCTAAAGCATACTTACCAACTTGACAAAGCTGGTTTCCGGGAGAGAGGTGGGCGTGATGGGGGCGGGGCTCCAATAACTAAACTTTAATTTGTAACAGGGTTGCAGTAGAGTGCCAAATTAACACTGGACACTTCATTTTGCCCTCATGTATATCTGAAAGTTTCAATTTAGGGGTCTCGTTATTCTTTGAGTTAAAGAATAAATAACTTTATATTTGTGATTTGTGCGTTTACAAGCGTTTCCAAATATATATTATTAAAAATGAGTCAAATTTAATGTAAAATAAATTCTTTTGTTGGCTTGACCATTGTAAGATCACCTGGTCATCTGTAATCCATTCTTTTTTCGCTCTACCACTTTGTTTTTAGGTTCAAGTGCAATATTAGAAAATATGATAATAACCTCACAGGGACATAGCTGCTTAATAAAAGTGATCCATTCTTAAAAAAAAATTAAAAAAAATATATACCTAAAGAGCGATCACTGTGAAAAGATCTCATAAGCCAAAATATAGTCGCATTGCAAAAATATCACACAGGAGCACAGTATTAAACCCATGTGAAAACCATTAATGGGGCACTTGTGCGCTGGGAACGCGGATACTTAATATGCCTATGATGGAACATTTTCACATAGTAATGCTTTTCATCTATCATGGCACGGAACGCCGAGAGTCCTTCATGCACTGCAAGATTCCGAAATCAAATATTCCCCTGTTTATTGTGCAGCTAAATCTCTGCGGGACAGAGAGCGTGGAGCAAACAGCCCACTTTTCTTTGTTGCACAGTCCCTTCTGACAGCAGTAAAAACAAGTAAACTGTCCCATTTAAATTTCTGCCTTAATATAATAAGCAAAAAGAAAATGCAGTTGTTGCATATTCCAAGCAGACGCTCTGCACAATTTAGCACGACAAAAGGAATAAAAATAACATCACCCCCTTCTAGCTTTCACCACATTACCGTCATTTAACGCCATGTGGGTGGTAACAGCCATTGCAGTAAATTGATCTATTTGGTTTAGAGCTTTAACCAGTCTGGCACACAGACTGGAGGTAGTGTTATACAGCCAGGTGTATCTCAGGTCCTAATGAAAGTCACACAAAGGGCTTGTTATAGCTTGGTTAATCTTAGAAGTGAAGATCAATAAAAGACAATGTTATACTATCTAAGTTAAATATCTATATTATGGATAAAAGCCATATCTGTACGCTGCTGTTGAAGAACGATGGCCGTCAAGTACTGTTTGGAAAAAAGGACGTGAAGAATTTTAATGCATAGAAAATGCATGGTTAGTGCTTGAGATAAACTGTTTCTGTATATAATATCAAGGACATAATATGCTTGCAGGAAATCATCTTGGCATAAGTCCTGTTCTTTGTAGTTGAAGAGGGAAAAAAAATATCCTGTTTATAAGTAAGTGCATTAAGTGTTATTTTTTTTTTTTTAATTTCCAAGTAGTTCTCAACATTGGATTTTATTCCTCGGCATACGTCTTTTTATTAAAATGTATTTATTTAAGTGGACTTGTTTTAGTACCTGCTCTGCCCGTAACCTCACTGAAAGCTAGAATCTGATTGGCTGCTATGGGCAACACCTTCACTTTTCCTTCTTTAGAACTTCAGTAAATGTATCCCTTAATCTTTTCCAGGATAATGCCTATGAAAAAGTGCTCTATGGCCATCAACAGACATGACAAGACTACATGAGCCAGCACAGTGTCCTTGTATATTTCGGTAGCTATGTACAGTACCATACACCGACCGATTTGGCTTGAGACAATTGAATTTTCCAGTTCAGTTTTTCAGAAACGTATTTGTATTAGCTATTCTCAGTTTATGAAGACATAGACAGGTGTATACTGGATGAAGCTCCCACTATTAACCGCTGATTGTCAGAAGAAATTGTTTCGTGAGCGCTTCAGCTATCAGAACGTTGCTGTAAAGATTGCCCTGCCCTTGCCCCAGTCCCCGGTTACTTCACCATATGTCTTTCCCCGGTCTAATGCTAAAATTAAAGGCCATACAGTGTACTGGACCAGGGATTCCAGTTGGATTTTAGACCAATTTTGTTGTTGGATTTATGTCATAGTTGCCAACACTGGGAGGCAAGTTAGGTTGTGGGGGCGTTGCTCCAAGAATTGTGTCATTAGCCCCACTCCCCAAAGCTGTCATCACTTTTTTGGCCAATAAAAATAGGGGGTAGGGCCACAATGACGCGTATACGGCACCGCTAAACCCCGCCCTCTCCATTTAATTTGCAGAGCCAGACGGAAATCGGGAGCATTGCCTGCTCTCCCAAGAGTCCGGGAGAACGACCCAGATTTCGGGAGTCTCCCGGACATTCCGGGAGAGTTGGCAAGTATGATTTATGTGCATATTATATTATTTAACTATGACAGAGGTTGACTCTAATTATATGTTGCTTCTTGTGGCTAAAATATACAAAAATGGAAATTTATAACACATATTTAGCTACTCTCCTGGAATGTCCAGAAGGCGACCGAATTTGTGAGACATCTCCCGGACCCCTTCGAAATTAGTGCAACCTCGCGCATCCTGCCCTTCCTTAGTGAAGTGGATTGGGGCAGGGCTTAGTGACGCCATTCACAGCGAATCACGTCATTCTGGCTCCACTCCCCTGCTGTAATAGGCCAAAAAGTGCGCAGTTTAGCAGAGGGGTGGGACTTAATGACCCAGTTCGCATTGTCACGCCACCGGGACACGGCAACGAGATCTCCCCTCCTGGAGTGAAGATCTCAAATGACGGCCAGTATGGTATAATAACTACCAGGCACAAAATTACCCTTGTTTTATTCAAAAAGAAGAGCTGTACAACATTTGTCATTTCAGAAATATAATATATAATGACATAAAATATCAATGCAAGTTGTGCTAATATATTTAAAAGATCCTTTATATATGTACAAACTGGTTTCGTGGTATCGCTTGTAATTGGTGAGTTATGATGTCATTACTTCACTAGGAAACTTAGGAATTAAGAAATAAAATTCTAAGGATAATTAACTATACACGTCATATTATTACAGGTATTAGAAGTCATCGTGGAGTTCTGTGACCTGTATATAAAGCTCTTGCCTGAGTGACTTCTAATGTCCTTATAATTTACAGTAGGGAGAGAATTATCCCATATAAAATATAACTTTCAGTTCCATCAACATATAAGTATTTTTACTCTAATATACTGAAACAATGCAATCTGCTGTCTGACCAGGCAGAGGCTTGTCCTTTCCACTGTACAGTTAGATCTGCTCAGAACTTGGACTTGAGACGTTTTTCAAGTACTTTTTTAGAAAGGTGATGCAATCATAAATCAGCAACACATACTTTTATTATAAAAACACAGCCTGCGAGTCGACTAAGGGGCTTTTTTTCTTTAACAAGGTCCCAAAACCAGAGACCACCCTCGGAGAGCCTGGGATTACCAATACTGGACAAAACAACACTTATAAACTGGATTTCAGTGTGTAACGAATGAATAGCTCCGCTGTTTAGTTGTGTACAAGTGTGAGATCCAAGTCGTAAATTACAATAAACTAGACTTTTATGCCACATGCTGCAGAGTTATCTTACAATTTTGCTATATCTGTAGAAAAAAGGAATGTATGGGGAGGAAAAAAGGGAAACTGAAATTGCCAGATTCATCTCTGTATGACGGGTGAAAGAACGTGGGCACAACACCCCCAAATGGCATAACTACTGGACACAACAATGATGTGAAAGACTTCACAGGCAATACATCCTCTTAAACACAGTGGCAGATCCAGGGGGGGGGGGAATCAGGGCAATCGCCCCCCCAGCAGCACTAAGTTCACTATATCTGGGTCCAAGACGCCGATCAAAACGGGTGAAGGGGGCGAGTCCAATCACGACCAGTGGGCGGGGTTATCTGGGGCCCATCCAATCAGAATGAAGGAGGGCGTGAATATGCACAATTGCCCCCCCCCCTTAAAAGTCTGGGTCCGCCCCTGCTTAAACATTATACAGCATAACATCAGATGCTTAAAATCATTTCCAAATTGACTTTGCCAAGACAGTACACATTTGCTTACTTTGACACAGAACTGGGTGGCGTTTCATACAGAAAGTGGGTGTGCTAGAGAAGAGGTCTCTTGACCTGTGACTGTAGAGAAGAGGTCTCCTGACCTGTGACTGGCAGAAAAGAAGAGGTCTCTTAACCTGTGGCTGAAGAGAAGAGATAGCTTGACCTGTGACTGTAGAGAAGTGGTCTCTTGACTGGTGGCTGGCTGAAGAGAAGAGGTCGCCTGACCGATGGCTGGCAGAAGAGGTCTCTTGACCTGTGGCTGAAGAGAAGAGATAGCTTGACCTGTGGCTGTAGAGAAATGGTCTCTTGACTGGTGGCTGTAAAATAGAGGTCTCTTGACCTGTGACTGTAGAGAAGAGCTCTCTTGACCTGTGACTGTAGAGAAGAGGTCTCTTGACCTGTGGCTGAAGAGAAGAGATAGCTTGACCTGTGACTGTAGAGAAGAGGTCTTTTGACCTGTGACTGTAGAGAAGAGATCTCCTGACCTGTGACTGGCTGAAGAGAAGAGGTCTCTTGACCTGTGGCTGAAGAGAAGAGGTCTGTTGACCTGTGGCTGAAGAGAAGAGGTCTCATGCCTGTGGCTGAAGAGTAGAGGTCTCATGACTGGTGGCTGGTTGAAGAGAAGAGGTTGCCTGACTGGTGGCAGTAGGTTAAACACTTGTGGACTACAATTCCACATACCCGTATAAGGACCATCAAACCACATGAACAATCAGAAGAAGAAGAATACTGGACTTTGCTTGATAGGTTGGCATGCATGATAGAAACTCAGAATTATATAACCCTGTGTAGAACACCTAAGGCACTCGGCATTGCTACTGAGATAGATGAAAAGTCTAGTGAAAGACAATTTACTAGGGACTAGTGTTTTGCGATTCTTGACTACACAAAGACGCCCCATAGCATTCACTGTCCCCAAAATCGTGAGGTCTATTGGTTCTGGATGGGAGTGATTTGACAGATTTTAACTGCCCTTTAGCCCCACCTATTTACCCCCACCCGCTTTTTCCTATCCCACCTATCTTGTTATATTATTTTCCTAACTCTATGTGACCTGTTTGTTATAAAACTTGTTAACATTTTCTAAAACTTAAAAAAAAAATACTAATATGGATATTTATTTAACATTTACACACTTAGGGGCCAATTCAACTAGCTGCAAGATTTTGTAGTAACCTAGAGGTTATGTTACCACGTGATGTTCAAGGTAATAATCTCTCATTTTTGCTTGCCCCTTGAAGGGGCTACATGGTATACATTTAAAAACCATACAGCTGGCCCACATTGGCCGACCCAACCCCTCGGCCTGAATATCGGCCACACAGATTTTGGCAATTCTCTGAGAGCCTTTGTAACAATCCTGTTGGTGCATTTGACAGATGACTGCACTTATAGGTTAATAGCAATTGGCTGGCAACCAAATTTATGAAAATGCCTGAAAATCATCCAAACTCTTTGGACCGTCTCGTTCTTGTGCATGGCGCACCTCCCCCCCAAAACACACTGGAATACTGGACCAATTTGCTGTTGTTGCTGGCAATATTGATATTTGTCGCTAGCATAAGGGGCACTTTGTAAACATTTATAAACGTGAAGTGAGCTCAGTTTTCAGACAGATGAGAATACCTTAACCACTTGTCAGCTCTCCGCTGCATTAAAACAATGGCAGAATTCAGTGTAAGCGGTTTCTGTGAGATATACTTAAGAGACCCAGCTGATTATAATTTTCATAATTTATTGGATGTCACTAACTGTGTAACAGATAGAAATAGTAGTAGTAATCTTGAAAACATTATTAATTTTACCTATTTTTCCCCTATATAATGGACGTGAAAAATAAATGTAATAATAAAATTCCAAAACAAATTAAAATTGTAAAACAAAACAGCCCCAAATTTGAAAACTGGCTTAGTCATGAAACAAAGATCAAGAAGTGGTTAACTAAACCATGATTTACACACAGTCAAGAGCTATTATTAAAGTACAACAGTCGTTTAGAACTGCAGATCTGCCAAATTGCCGTCATCATTTTGCAAAATGTGTTGATGACTTGAGCAGGTAATTACTTTCCCAAATAATCATTTAATAAGCTTCAAACTATCCAATTTTCTTTTCTTCCTTTGAACCATAATTGTACAATATTAACTGCAAAATAAGTATACACAGCACTGTAATTAAAAAAATACTCAGCATTCTGAATTTAGAACGCTGATGTCTATTATACTCAAAGTTCCGTTCTTTGCTAGTTCTGTGTTTTTTTCTTCTTAAAAGCTGTTTCAAATTAAATGTATGCAGCGCTGAGCATATCTTAATCTTTTAAATCTTCTTCCAACGCTTGAATACTGAGCTACTGTTTTGGAATAGAATAGGTATGTCAAGTAGGACTGGTCCCTAGGGATCTCTATTGAATATGTTTATTAACTACAAAGTTCAAGACTGTAAAAAACAAATAACTGACTGCAGTGTGAGAGTCGGGTTAGGTACAAACCAAAACTAGCACACAGGGAAATTGGCAAGCTGATCCACGCTGCTGGTAGCACAATAAATTCCTATGGAGGAGGTGGGTGGAGTGGGGTTAGATGTTAAAGTGGAACTGTCATGCAGTTTTGAAATATCTAACATTAATGGTACATGCTGGGTAAAGAGACTAAGTGTAATGTGCTGTTATGTACACGTGAGACATGGCTGAGAAATATAAGCTATAATGTTATGCCCCTGTTCCTCTGCCTTAGGCTGGGCACAGCCTAAAGAAAACACTACAGGAAATTTCTCCACATGCAACATCTTGAGAGGTATGTATACCATAGGCAAACCGAGGGGGGTTTCCTAGTGCCTGGAATCCCCCCCTCAAGAATGGGGCACTGTATAATTGAGGTGGCTGGACCCTGCCCCCACTTCACACGGCTCTGCTTGAAAAGGGAGAGCTGCGTGCACCTAACAGTAGTGAACGCAGCATTGCCCATGTATAATATGGGGATAGGAAGAGTTGGAGAGCAGCCAAGCACTGTCTAAAATTATAGCCACGCCCCCCATGCATGCTGGCCACGCCCACTGGTGGCATGGTGTGGAAAACCCCCTCTACAAATCCTGCGTTTGCCCCTGTATACAGATATGTATGTATGTATATGTGTGTGTGTGTGTGATGCAAGTGCTTCTCACACCTCCCCTCTCCCCCTGATGCCCTCTACCCCCCCAATCCCCAATCCTTCTTACAACATTTCCCCCCACTGTCTCTCTTGCCCTCGCCCACACACTCTCTCACCCACCCCTTTCCCCTTTTCATCTGCCCTGTTTTTCTCTCTCTCCCTCACCCCTTCTCTTTCATTCTTACCTCCTTCCTCTCCTCCACCTCACCCCAGTCTCTCAGCCCCTCTACCCCATATATCTCTCTCTCTCTTACACAGCAGAGAAGAATACATACTGACTACTCTGTGTGCTAAAACCAGCACCCATTTTCTTGTAGCACACCTACTCCTGGTAAATAAAAAGCTGGAGGAAATGGCCGCGGCTCCTCAGCATACAGATTTAGTCATTGCTCATTTTTCTACCCAGTGTCTCCTCTGGGGTGGGTCAGAGAGTGATGATGTAATTAGCTCCACCCACTACCTCCTGTCGGCCCAGATTTGCCAGTCTCTCCAGGAAGTCCAGGAGATTACCCAGTATTCCGAGAGTCTCTTTCCGGGAAAGTCAGTATGTAGGATCCATTGTTTCCTAGAGGGTAACTAATTTCATGCTGTTGTGAAAAAGGGGAATATAGAAGAAACTATACAGCTTTAAAACACAGGAATCAACCATGTTTAGTATGATGTCTGTTCAGATATCTGTTTAATGTGCAGTGTATATAAATGTATCCTTCACCTACAGATGTCTCATGCTACTCTGAAGTTGTCAGTCCCTACTGAATTGGTAGGAATTATTTATATTATTGGTTCAGCACACAAAATGGCTGCCTCCACTAAGTGTAGGTGATGGGTACCCTTTAAAGAATAACTTTTTCCTGTTTTTGGGAGGATTTAAATGTGTTTTTAGACTTAAATGGGGTCTATTCCCAATGAACTATACAGTATCACTGTAATTCTTTGCGGTTAGACCCCACATGGCGTCTAACCACGACTAACCAATCAGAGCAGTTTTCTCACACTCGGACCAATCAGAGCATAGCGGACCTGCATTGGTTAGCTGATGAAAGGATGCTCTTTGTGCATACGCTTTTATTTTATTCCTTACGGATTACAAGCTTTAAGAAATAACAGGATCCCTATATTTTTAGCTGATTAATACATTGGTGTAGGAGGGTGAGAGTGATTGGGGATAGCCTTTAATTAAAGGATTTTCACATGGTGTCGGTGGGTTTTTTAATAGTCTTTTCAATGTGGCTCTATAGTTGCAGTGGGCCCTTGATCCCAGGAGATACTGGTGCTTGCAGTACGACAAGCGCCAACATGCCTTGGCAGCCATGGGTATGCTGGCACTTATAGTTCTACAAAGCGCCAGCATACCCAAGCAGTTTATGGTGTATGATACACTTTAAACGTGCCCAAGCAGCAGGAGCAAATAACATGGTATGCTTAGTTGCACGTATGTTAAGATACATTGAGATCAGCATACACAGGTAATTGCGTTAATTGCACGGGCACATTTTACGACTATTTATTTAAGGGAAATGCACCAAAGTCTACATAAGACCGTTAGTATGAGGAGTAATTTTTTTTTATTGGATATTAAAGGAGATTATATTTTTTGGTATAAATGTACACATTCAGATTGATAATAATATGGTCTGCAAACATTTTAATTAAGTTTCTGCAAGGAAGCGGTTAAAAATAATGTTGAAAACAACGGAACATTAGTCCTGGCTTCTTGCCAAGTTCTAGTGTAGGCGATAGAGAAGAGAGAGGAAAGAGAGGAAGGTAAAGGCTAAGTCCAAGTGACTACTAAAGTCAAATTCCGATTTTATGTATTCCTGCGCTCATGGTAGATTCTCCCTGAGCTGCGTTGCCTGCAAATAGGATCCATACACTTGTGAACTATTACTACTTTATGTATATAGCGCCACTAATTCTGCAGCGCTGTACAGAGAACTCACTCACATCAGTCCCTGCCCCACCGGAGCTTACAGACTAAATTCCCTAACACACACACTAAGGTCAATTTGATAGCAGCCAATTAACCTACTAGTATGTTTTTGGAGTGTGGGAGGAAACTGGAGCATCCGGAGGAAACCCACGCAGAACATACAAACTCCACATAAGGCCATGGTCGGCAATCGAACTCATGACCGCAGTGCTGTGAGGCAGAAGTGCTAACCACTAAGCCACCGTGCTGCCCACATTCTTCCATAAACCTTATTTGCAGTGTCGGTTGACCTGCATTTTCCAAGCGTTGGAAGTCTAAAAACACCCCCCAAAAAAAACCTTAATGTAATTTGCTGTTGACTAAATTGGATCATTGTACTAAACAGTTTTTTTTTCCACCTTGTAAACTCTACACAATGACTGTCCATGTAAATTACACATGTACACAAAATAATAAAAAGTATTACGCTGGGCACGCACTGATGCAAATAGTGAGTACCCAGATATCGTATTAGTGTGTACACTCTCGCAATCATGTCTTATTGTGCCAAAGCACATTGTATTATTTGATTTGGTTTTATAAACTTCCTAAAAATCACGATCAACGATGGAACAACGTCGTTCCAATCCTGCAGTGTGTATGCACTCGAGACCGGCAGTGTCCATAGATCTCTATGGAGGGTGCAGAGTCACCCTCTTTTCAGCCGATGCTTATGACAGATGAAGAGCACAGATCTGAAGGTAAATAGTGTAGGTATGTACACATGAATATGCATGATCATCAGTTTCAGTCCTTGGTAAAATCGTTACAGAAATCGCATCTGTAGTAATTTTCAATAATGTGTACCCAGCTTAAGAAACTTGGAAAAAAAAATCAAACTTGTTATCTCAGCAAGCTTATTCAGTCCTGCATATTCTATGTACAGTATTTTGTCATTTTTGCATTGTTGAAGTTTTCATTACTGTACACCACTATGAGAGTACTGCAAATAGTAATTTTGTAGGGTATAAAGTGGGTGAAAGCATTGTAAAAAGGGACAAACGTCTTAGGGATTTTGGGAAGCATTTTAAATAGTGTAAAAGAAAAGTGTCAATGTTTGACTTTACTTTTTTAAACTGAATTGATACATGTCAGCAGAATCCTGGGCCCACAAGTAGATAGGTTACAACTTTAATGTATGCTTACTGTTGTACCACAATTGACAAGAAAAGTCATACTTATCAACCTCTTTAAAGTTCTATCTGGGAGATCCCAGGCAGGGGGGCGTGGGTGGAGGGCGGGAGGGGCGGGGCGCGATGAATCGCGCATTTTGGCCCCGCCCCTGCGACAAAATGTCGTTTTGTCCCGGGGGGGGGCAAAATGACGCGTTTCACCGCAAATCGCTTCATTTTAACAGCAAGAGGCCATTTGCAGGATATTTGCCTGATCTCCCGAGAGTTTGGGAGGTCTACCCGAATTTCGGGAGTCTCCCGGACATTCCGGGAGAGTTGGCAAGTATGAGAAAAGTTAATAATGCATGTTTTTATCACTTTGGGTGTAAGAACTAGGCCTTGTCTGCCAGATGAAATTAGAATGTATCTTATCAGATTTTTAATGTTTAGGAAGGATATAAAACTGGCCACACTCCAGTCTAACCCGCCGTTCACCCAAATCACAAGGTGACAGCTATCAATCAGTCTTATGGGTCATAATAACCACATTACCCATGAAATCTGTCCAGGTACTGCCAGCAGTAATTTATATTCTCCCAGTAACTAAGAATATACAAGTTTTGTGCGTGTCGTTTTTTAGGGTCATCATTTCTGAATATCATTTTGTGTTTCAGATGACGTAATCCGTTGAAAAGAGCGATCACCTCACTAACCACACTGACATAAATCAGCATTATTCCGCTGCGGTTCATATTTCATCTCACACATAAGCAGAAAAAGCTCAGCGGTTTTTCCTATTCAAATAAACTTTGCTAAGCAGAATTTAAGCTGAAGAGTGCCTGACAGCTATTGGTGTTTGGTTCATATTTTGGAAACATTTTGCAGGACAGTATTTAGTATTCATGAATTTTGCAAATTGCCAATCATAGCAGGATGCAAGCGATGAAGTCAATGATGGGTCACGTAACCTAAGAACAGTTAAAAAAAAAAAAGAAAAAATGAAAGAAGTCTTAAAAACATATTATTATGAAAACAATAAGCCTTTGTGGAGAACAGCTATAGAGCAAATGAACCACAAATCTAAATTTTATATATTGCACCACAATGAAGAATTGGCATAGCCTGACAGCGCAAAGTCACACCGTTATGTTTGTTTTACTATCCACATTTTCCTTTATTGCCAACAATGACATCATCAGGCTCCTCCCCCTATGTCATTACTGGTGGCCAAACTCAATGCGATACTACTGCTTGGGACAGCCCAGTAGGTAGCCCAGTGGCCCCCCAGCCAGTCCTTTGTGCAACCCCTACAGGTCATGGGGGTGAGATGAGCCAGCAATGTTGGTGCCCTGCCCTTCCACGGCACCCTTGGGAGACCCCACCACTCCCCCAGGGTCCTCACATCACCTCCTCTCCCAGCACCTTTATTGCCGTGCGCTCTACCCGTTCACCGCTGTTTTGCTATTCAAAAACACTCCCCAATTTTCCCACCAATCGTGACAAAGCTGTCCCGATCGTGATGATGGTGGTACCGAGTCCTCAAATTGGGACTGTGCCACCTAAATCGATTGGGAGGTATGCTTAATATAATATCAAATGTCTATAAATGGAAAATGGTATGTGTTAAATATGTGGAGCAGCACGGTGGCTCAGTGGTTATCACTTCTGCCTCAAAGCACTGGGGTCATGAGTTCAATTCCCAACCATGGCCTTATCTGTGAGGAGTTTGTATGTTCTCCCCGTGCTTGCGTGGGTTTCCTCCGGGTGCTCCGGTTTCTTCCCAAACTCCGAAAACATACTAGTAGGTTAATTGGCTGCTATCAAAATTGACCACTGTGAGCTCGAATGGGGCAGGGACTGATGTGAGTGAGTTCTCTGTACAGCGCTGCGGAATTAGTGGTGCTATATAAATAAACAGTGATGATGTGATAGATATAAAATAATGATTTAATTTTTTGTTCATTAAAAGGAAATTATAATTTATATTATCCATACTATATACACAAAATCTTTACTGAATGACACCTAACAAGCTTTATATATATATAATATATATATATATATATATATATATATATATATATATATATATATATATATATATATATATGTATAACAGAACTTTCGGGACATGGGATTTCTAGAAGACCCCACATCTGTGTCTATACGTCCCCTCTCATATGAGTGTGTAAAGTAGTACATAGAAAGACAATTTAGCATCACTCAGACCTGACCTGCTGAAACGAGACACCAACGAATGGTTAAGGAAAAAAAAAATGCCCAAGGAAAATCTAAATCTTATACTGAGGGAAAAAAAGAGGACAGCAACAAAGGAATTATGTGAGCGAAAAACTGGAAGTGGAAAGAGTGACAGTTTTACTGCTGTACTTGTGAAAAATACAACAATCCGTGTTTAACTTCCACAGGAAGTGTTGAAATTACAGTTACTGAAATATATCCAACACTTAAAAATTCAATTATCTCTCCCAGAACATTTTAATTTCACCACTGACAAACAGATGTTTTAATGTCAACGTCGAAAACCCAATTCAACTTCTGTCCGTTGTGTGGGGTTGTTTTTTTTTTCCAAAATGAAAAAAAGAAGAAAAAAAAACACGAGGACTTTCTCAATTGTTGCATCTGGCGTTAGACGTGGGGGCCGACTATCGCTGAGACTTATGAATGAAACAACGGCCTAGTCAGGACTCGGGACAGATGTGGTATTTCGCAGTGTGGTGTAGGGACTGATAGGGCCAGATAGAACCAAATAAACATGGAAAGGGTCAGGGTAACAGAATGATGTTATGTGCTGAGCAGAATAATGGCTCAGTATTAACTAATTGAGTTAATGTTACGTAAACAGAAACACTGTGACTGCTTTTTCTTGTCTTTATTCTGCAGAAAGATGGGGGGGGGCGTTTGTTCAACATTTAAAGGGTAAATAAAACTACAAATGCAACTTGTCTCAAATAAAAGAGATACTAGTAATATTTAGAACTATATAGGTAAAAGTTTCACAGGTTTAACTGAAGTGATTATGCCATTAATCATTTCTTCATGCCAGGGAAAGATGAAATGATTGATAACAGAGAACGAAAGCTTGCATTCAGCTACAAATGTAAATACAATGTCAAGGAATGTCAATTCTGTCAAGGAATGGGAAACTTTAAATATTTACAAATGCTACTAGCAGCTCTTGTATATAGGTTAACTTGAATCTTAGATAATGACGTCCCTTACATTAGTGAAGAGAACAGATTTATTAGAACAGTTGAAAATTTGTTTACGGACAAATATCTAAAATATTTGCTTTGAACCAGGATTTTGTATTGACACTATGTGGCATAAAATAAACGGTGATACTATACGAAACACAATAGACAAATGAAGTAAGATGAGCAAGGATTTAGACAGATTAAGTGTCGTACACCCATTAAAGCACAGACAAAACCTTGAAATAGAGTCTACTACAGCGATAGGCAATCTGATACATTTAAGTGCCCACCAGGGCAGCCCTCAGACTTTCAAAATGAATGATGATATAACTGGAGTATTTACAATTAAAGACCACCATACTCTCTTCCACTCTTTAGCAGCATGTTGCCATGTAAAGAGGGAGATGCTTCTCTATCACGGCAGACAAAGAGTGAATGACAGCTTGGCAGACCTGCTCTATAGAAATGCACTGCATGGATTGGATGATTCATACACAGGGGCAGGGCTAGTGATGTCACAGTAACTGAAATAATTGATGTGTAGCCTTTTGACTAGTGTTAGATTCCATTAGGACAGTGTTATAAATATGTGTCTGGAACACAGATGTCTATACTAGTGAGTTTGGGAAGGGGGGGGGGTGGTAATACTAACAGAGTTGCGGTGGAATGTCAGGGTAAAATTAAATAATGTATTTTACCTTCATGTACACATTGGAACATTTACTTTGGGGAACCAAAGACAAACCGTCATGTCCATGACCCACGATTCAAAACTGGCAGAACTTTTTAGCAGTTTGGTTTCGTAACCTACAACTACTCTTCAAAAATATGTTGGGACCTTTGTTAATTCTTTTGCCATTTGTGAAAGATTGAACTATGGGTTTCTGCCAAGAACATTAAGCTTTCAATACATTTAGAGTTATTTTGTCCCAAACAAATTGCAACCCAAATCCATCAAACTAGTGACAATACGGTTACAACTTCTGTCCTCGTTGAGAATTCCAAACGTCTTTCGTGCCTCTCTTCTAAAACCAGCTAAAAATATTCATCTTTCTGCTAAAAGCTTTATGTCGGGATGCCAGGAAATCATGGATTCTCATCTATTGAGGGTCCTTGTAATATCTGGTCCACTAGAATGGATATGGTCTGGAAGAACGTTCCTAGATATCTGCTCAGAATCTTCATGCTAGTTTTCTTTTGAAACAAAGAAACCCTAGCAAAGTGGATGATTTTGGACCCTGAGCCTCTTCTCCATGGTGAGAGATTGGTAGGCGAGTTTACAAAGGTATGTCCTTTTGTAGCGCTGTACTTGTGAATAATGTATAGGCGTTATGTGCCTACGTAATTCCAGGGCACGTGCTGTATTCTATAAAGTTCCTGGGTGCAGTTATGTGAAGAATTCTAGTGTTTTGTCCCTGTCTAAAGCTAGGTACACACTACAGAAAATTTCTCCCGATGCGATATCTAACAATTTTACCAACGACTGAAAGTCCCGATCAGCAGCCGATTCATGTGTATAAACTATACACGTTTTACAGATCTGTTACTGCAAAACTAGATTATGTCTGGCTGTACATCTCCCCACACATTGTACCAACCGGGTACACACATAATTTTACTGATAGTACCCTTACGATTGCACTAACAGTGTGCCCTCACATGAACAAACTAATGTGCCGCCATAAATGATTATACCACCAGTGTCTCCCACACATGAGTATACCACCAGTGTCCCCACACATGATTATACCACCAGTGTCCCCACGCATTATTATACCACCAGTGCCCCCACACATGATTATACCACCAGTGCCCCCACGCATTATTATACCACCAGTGTCCCCACGCATGATTATACCAGTACTGTGCCCCCACTCATTATTATACCACCAGTGCCCCCACTCATTATTATACCAGTAATGTGCCCCCACTCATGATTAAACCAACACTGGCCTTCCATGAATCTGCCTAATGAATATTCAATCAACAAACCATTTCTTGAAGACTATTAAATAATAATAAGACATAAATGGCATTAAGTACCTGAAATGCCAAAATCTTTGTTTATGAATTAAAAAAACAAAAATCCCTCGAAACAAGAGATGTTACGTAACTGATACTATCTGCCAATGTAGGCAAACACTAGTACAGCAGAATGCACAGTGGTGAGTCCCTTAGACATCGCATAGTTATACACACAGAAGGAACCTATTATCTAATGACTCATGTTATAGCATGTCAAATAGAATGATCCAACTATTTATGATAGCAGCCTAATAATCTAGCCTGGAGTTACTCAAATATCAAGCAAGGAGCAAATTACATGCCGATTCACAGCAGCTAATTAAAAAAAACCTTGCAACTGGATATACACATCTGTGACACAAACACAGACCGGCTTAATGTGAATAGTTTGCAGAAAATGTTTGCAAGAATTTCTGCCTCCGCTGAATTGCCATCTATTTAGAGAAAGGTGAAATTTTCTAGATTTTGCTACTTTTGCTGGCGGAAATTGTTCTTAAGTGTTCCTAGTCCTACTCGAACCACACCATACACAGACAATAACTTCCACGAGATACAAATATACAAGTACAGATATGGCATCCCGCTGAATGGTGTAGCAAAAGCGGAACTCGAAGACTGCATTGGTGGAACTTGACCGCAATTTTGGTCAACTCTACACCCATGGTATTAGCAACCTTAGCCAAACTTTACCTGACCCCAAACCTTTTACATGACAATTTTGTCTTAAAACCTCAAAGCGGTAGATTTATCAAACCTTCTAAAAGTAAAGGTGGAGGTGTTGCCCGTAGTAACCAATCAGATTCTAGCTAACTTTTTCTAGAATGTACTAAAAATCATGGTAGCAAGAATCTGATTGGTTGCTAGGGGCAACATCTCTACTTTTCCTTTTTTAGAAGGTCGACAAATCTCTTAAAAAAAGTATTTATAATGAAAAAAAAAGGGATTTTAATTTTTCAAGTCTCTGCTCTATCGACCTAAACTAACCTGGACCCTTTTCAGTAGAAGCCGCAAACAGGACTTTTCTTTAATTAGTTTGACCTAAGTGCTAATTTTTTATTTCCCGTAGCCAAGCCCTCTGCTTGGGTTTGGCTACCAGCCATTAGATGTCTGTCATTCTTTAGTCTGTAATCAATCATCAAACCTAATTCCTAATCCCCTGCCATTGAAAGTTATAATACTTTTTTTCTCTTGCATTGGGTATAATTATAGCCTGCATATTTTGGCTCTATCTGCAGTAACTTGCATTTAACCCCTATTGTTCATCTGAAAGTTGGATTTCGGAGATGTCTTTCAGTAACTCAAAGCCTTTTTTATGCTGTGTACACAATTGTAACAGACGTGAGGTCATTTGAAGTTTGGAAGGAAGATCTTTAAAAGTCAGTGATGTATATAAGTGATGTATATATCCATTTATACCCACATTATAAAGCTGGAACTCAACCCTGTTAGGTTGAAACTGCTCAAGGTCTCATCAAGCCTGATAGACACCTGTTTTCCCAATGATCTATACTCTGGGATCATGAGACATGTGAACATTAATGTATGTCCAGGCCATGAGATACATCTATTTTAAGTCAACTGCTGAACAAACGTTAAAAAAAGATTTGTGTCCTCACTATAGTTAAAGTTTATGATGCTCATTTATCTGCAACTTTCTCTGGTTGCATGTGGCTGGGACGTAGCGGGGCTACATTTTACCTGAATTCAAAGAAAATCAGCTATAGCACAGTCCCCATGTCAGTATACAGTACAGTCCCCCATGTCAGTATATAGTACAGTACCCCATGTCAGTATACAGTACAGTACCCCATGTCGGTATACAGTACAGTCCCCCATGTCAGTATATAGTACAGTACCCCATGTCAGTATACAGTACAGTACCCCATGTCGGTATACAGTACAGTCCCCATGTCAGTATATAGTACAGTCCCCCATGTCAGTATACAGTACAGTACCCCATGTCGGTATACAGTACAGTCCCCATGTCAGTATACAGTACAGTCCCCCATGTCAGTATACAGTACAGTCCTCCATGTCAGTATATAGTACAGTCCCCATGTCAGTATATAGTACAGTCCCCCATGTCAGTATACTATCCAGTCCATGTCAGTATACTATCCAGTCCCCTATGTCAGTATATAGTACAGTCCCCCATGTCAGTATACAGTACAGTCCCCCATGTCAGTATACTATCCAGTCCCCCATTTCAGTATACAGTACAGTCCCTCATGTCGGTATACAGTACAGTCCCCCATGTCAGTATACAAAATACCTCAGTGCTGGTATGAAGTAGACTTCAAATTACAACCAGCAACACCAGCATGTTCGGGAGAATTAATATTGGAGTTTCACAGTTGTAGACAGAAACTTCCTTTGACAACTTTCCAAAAATTCACAGAAAAACACAACAAAAGAAAAAGGCATTTAATGTAGTAGAGCAATAAAGATCTTTCATTATATATGACATGACAGACAACCAGTACGTTCCCTCAGACATGTTTATACAACGTAAGCGTGCTGATAAAATGTAAATAAGCAATACAAGATAAACTTCCCGATTACATTCAATCTCATTAGTTTAACCTTCTCTCCTTAAATAAATGATGTGTGCAAATCATTATGAGCTACACTATAGTAAGCTGTACAGTCTGTGAGGGAACGCTGTGTTACAGTGTACTTGTCACACAGCGGAGGCAGACGTTCATAGCAACATCTAATATTCATGGGAATGCATCAATTCACAAGATAACAGGGACATCGCTGAAGCATGAGAGACTCTGGTTCAGCCCACACAAAATGGCTGCCTACGCTGGGCATACAGACACACTATAAGAGTCATAACAGAAAGGATTCAGTCAGCTTGTGAATATATCGTGATCCGCAATTGAACACGTGGGCTAGAACGGATAAGCCCATTTTGTGTGCAATTATCACATTTTTATGCTGAATTGTTTCCTTCGTGTTCCTGAGCCCTCCGCCTGGGACATTCAGAGCAAGCTTGGGGCTATGGGGGAGCTCTTCAAGTGTTGTTCTCCTTTTCCCACGCAAGGAATGTCCGGGAGACTCCCGCATGTGTTTTGTCTCCTTTTCCCACGCATGCGCAGTGGTTCCTCTACTGATGCGTGCACCATGAAAAGCCGAACGTGGCTTCACAGTGTATGCACCAACCCTGAGCAGGGAGGAGGTGCCCCTGGAAGAACACAGCGCCGGCCCTGATGACACTTTGGGTCTTGTTTTAAGCAGAGGCCTAAACGGCCTTAAGTAACCAAGTGACCACAGTTGTGTAGACCATTCATAGAGAATGGCTGGCAAATTTTAGCCACAGGGCGCTACCCTCTGTTCAGCAGCCTATTAGGAATATTTTAAAGGAAAAAAAAATGCAGGAAGTCCAGTGACGCAGCCCAAAGTAGTCCACTATGGCACATATGCCCCTCTGCCCCCCAGCCTAGCCGGCCGCTGGCAATTCATGAACTTCTAGACTACTCAGGGCAAGTCTCTAATACGCCAATTTTTGTTGCAGAGAAGCAACAAAAATGTCAAAAGTTGACTGCGAGGCAAAACCTTTAGCAGAGTTCAACTCCATGGGGTATATTTACTAAACTGTGGGTTTGAAAAAATGGGGGTGTTGCCTATAGCAACCAATCAGATTCTAGCTGTCATTTTTGTAGAATGTACTAATTAAATAATAGCTAGAATCTGATTGGTTGCTATAGGCAACATGTCCACTTGTTCAAACCTGCAGTTTAGTAAATATACCCCCATATGTCCTCACAATGCCAGGAGGTGAGGAGACAGCATAGAGGCCTTTAGTTCTGCAGGAGTACCGGATAAATCCTGAGAGAACGATGGTTCTATGATGTATGAGCCTAGTGGAACATTTACACTTTTCTAAGCCTAACATTAGTACGTTGACAAAAGTAATTAGACGTTTAACTCGTTTATAAAACTGTTATTAAAGCCTTGGCAAAATGTTTGACTTCCTAACAGCACATGAAGAGAGGGATGAATAAAACTGGAAGCGACTGGAATGTTCCTGAGAAGTTGACATAATTATTTATATCCTGCTTAAATACTTCTCTTGTCTAAAATTTATCCCAGGACATTGGGATATATATATATATATATATATATATATATATATATATATATATATATATATATATTGTACTTAGCCAAAGTTAAAATTTGAAAACAAAATATGCCTTGGGATATATATATATATATATATATATATATATATATATATATATATATATCTGCTGTCTTTCATAGTTTTTCCTTTAACTCTAAATCTAGCAACTGCTAAAAATATCTCTGAAGATCGCTCAGGGAAGGCTATCAGCAATGCATTATATAGCTTACAACTGGTATAATTAGAGCATATTTGTAATAGCTCAGAAATAGCTGGGCCCCGCTAGCTAATAACTATGATGTATAAATGAACCACTAGTCTTTCCCATGCTTCTAGCTTCAACATTTGACCTTGTACTGAAAGTTATACAGTTATACTGCTTGCATATTGTTGACAGAACTGTACATCTTAAGCATTTAATTTGGATAAGCAAGACCACATGTAGAAGGGAACTCACCAGAGGCTCAGTTTATTTACAAATATATGTGTGTGTGTATAATATATATATATATATATATACAATGTTCTTTTTAAATTGATAATAGCTTGAGTTTACATCACCTGCAATAGCCCTTTATGGTTAATATGGTTAGAGTCAACATGGACATTGTGTTAAAATTAGAGATGGGCGGGTCCGGTTCTCCGAGAACCGAACCCACCCGAACTTTGGGTATCCGAGTACCGAGCTGAGCAGCTCGGTACTCTCCCGCCCATTCCGAATCCAAATCGAGGCCGAACGTCATTGTGACGTCGTCGGATCTCGGGACTCGGTTCTCGCGATACTTCAACTTTATAAATACACGCCTCCACAGCAATCCATCGCCATTTGACAGAGGGAGAGAGCAGGGTGTAGTCATAGGCTAATTAGAGCAGGGACAGAGAATACCATATTGTTCTTGCAATTGCTCTAACCAAAATCGCTAGTGCAGAGAGGAGGATAGAGGTTTATTATTTTTTCTTCATATTTGGCACTCCCCAGCGCTTTTGGGGTGTCCCCCATAATTGTGCATTAATATTTCTGGCTGTCAAAAGTCATATCTGTCAGCATTATCTACTAAATAATTTGTAGCACACCTCAGTGTTTTTGGGGTGTCCTCCCTAATTGTGCATTAATATTTCTGGCTGTCAAAAGTCATATCTGTCAGCAGTATCTACTCAATAATTTTTAGCACTCCTCAGTGTTTTTGGGGTGTCCTCCCTAATTGTGCATTAATATTTCTGGCTGTCAAAAGTCATATCTGTCAGCAGTATCTACTCAATAATTTGTAGCACTCCTCAGTGTTTTTGGGGTGTCCTCCCTAATTGTGCATTAATATTTCTGGCTGTCAAAAGTCATATCTGTCAGCAGTATCTACTCAATAATTTTTAGCACTCCTCAGTGTTTTTGGGGTGTCCTCCCTAATTGTGCATTAATATTTCTGGCTGTCAAAAGTCATATCTGTCAGCAGTATCTACTCAATAATTTTTAGCACTCCTCAGTGTTTTTGGGGTGTCCTCCCTAATTGTGCATTAATATTTCTGGCTGTCAAAAGTCATATCTGTCAGCAGTATCTACTCAATAATTTTTAGCACTCCTCAGTGTTTTTGGGGTGTCCTCCCTAATTGTGCATTAATATTTCTGGCTGTCAAAAGTCATATCTGTCAGCAGTATCTACTCAATAATTTGTAGCACTCCTCAGTGTTTTTGGGGTGTCCTCCCTAATTGTGCATTAATATTTCTGGCTGTCAAAAGTCATATCTGTCAGCAGTATCTACTCAATAATTTGTAGCACTCCTCAGTGTTTTTGGGGTGTCCTCCCTAATTGTGCATTAATATTTCTGGCTGTCAAAAGTCATATCTGTCAGCAGTATCTACTCAATAATTTGTAGCACTCCTCAGTGTTTTTGGGGTGTCCTCCCTAATTGTGCATTAATATTTCTGGCTGTCAAAAGTCATATCTGTCAGCAGTATCTACTCAATAATTTTTAGCACTCCTCAGTGTTTTTGGGGTGTCCTCCCTAATTGTGCATTAATATTTCTGGCTGTCAAAAGTCATATCTGTCAGCAGTATCTACTCAATAATTTTTAGCACTCCTCAGTGTTTTTGGGGTGTCCTCCCTAATTGTGCATTAATATTTCTGGCTGTCAAAAGTCATATCTGTCAGCAGTATCTACTCAATAATTTTTAGCACTCCTCAGTGTTTTTGGGGTGTCCTCCCTAATTGTGCATTAATATTTCTGGCTGTCAAAAGTCATATCTGTCAGCAGTATCTACTCAATAATTTTTAGCACTCCTCAGTGTTTTTGGGGTGTCCTCCCTAATTGTGCATTAATATTTCTGGCTGTCAAAAGTCATATCTGTCAGCAGTATCTACTCAATAATTTGTAGCACTCCTCAGTGTTTTTGGGGTGTCCTCCCTAATTGTGCATTAATATTTCTGGCTGTCAAAAGTCATATCTGTCAGCAGTATCTACTCAATAATTTGTAGCACTCCTCAGTGTTTTTGGGGTGTCCTCCCTAATTGTGCATTAATATTTCTGGCTGTCAAAAGTCATATCTGTCAGCAGTATCTACTCAATAATTTGTAGCACTCCTCAGTGTTTTTGGGGTGTCCTCCCTAATTGTGCATTAATATTTCTGGCTGTCAAAAGTCATATCTGTCAGCAGTATCTACTCAATAATTTTTAGCACTCCTCAGTGTTTTTGGGGTGTCCTCCCTAATTGTGCATTAATATTTCTGGCTGTCAAAAGTCATATCTGTCAGCAGTATCTACTCAATAATTTTTAGCACTCCTCAGTGTTTTTGGGGTGTCCTCCCTAATTGTGCATTAATATTTCTGGCTGTCAAAAGTCATATCTGTCAGCAGTATCTACTCAATAATTTTTAGCACTCCTCAGTGGTTTGCGCTCAGAATGGATTCAAAGCAGTCCACATATGATCTAAATGAGCAACCAGGTTCTGTCACCAGTCCTGATGTTAGTGTTCCCAGTACGTCATCTGGCCAAGGCGATGTCAAACAACAGAGTGTTTTCAAATTAGTGCAAAAAACAAAAACCAAAAAAAAATTTACTGTATTGAAGCGAAAAAGAAGTGTAACTGAGCAAAAGTTAAGTGACGATAAAAAAAAAATTGCAAGCATGCCATTCTACACACGCAGTGGCAAAGAGAGAATGAGGCCTTCACCTTTGGCTATTAGTGGCAGATCCCAAAAAGTTACCCAGGCTACAATTGGTGCACAACTACTGTTACGCGTCAAAGCTGAGCTGCAAGATACCAGTGAGGCATTACAGGAGAATATTTGCTCTGATTCACAAATGACAACAATCCCTGTGGAGAGTCCATCCAACAGTGGGATGTCTAATCGTGAGCATTCTGCTGATGTGTGCCTTAATAGCCCGAGTGTAGCCGGTGATACCCAAATTGAGGATGCCACTTTGGAATTAGAAGAGGATGAGGGGGAGATTTGTGTAGGCGACGAGGGCGCTAATGAGGATGTTGATGAGGATGAGGTTGTTTGTGTAAGTCCTGCACCAGTGGCAGCAGTTCTGGCACGTGACAAGAAAAAGGCCATTGTCATGCCTGGGCATAAAACAAAAAAATCCACTTCTTATGTGTGGAATTATTTCTACCCAAATCCAGACAACAATTGTATAGCCATTTGTAGTGTATGTGAAGCCACAGTCAGTCGAGGGAGGGACCTTAACCATCTTGGAACCTCGTCTATGTTACGCCATTTAACGAGAGTTCATGGCAAAGTGTTGGGAAAAGCTGAAAGTTCTTCCCAAAAGAATACAAGCACTCCCTCATCAGCTAAGACCCTCCGCTCACCGACATACCGACGGCTACAAAATACACCCACCACACCATCCTCATCAATATCCTCAGTAGCGCTCGGAGTTAGCCCGGCATCCCACTTAAGGCTGGATGACTCCGGCACTATTATTGATTCCTCTGAAGAAAGCGTTAGTCCTGCTGCTGCTGTTGCTGCTGCTGGGGGTGAATCGTCATCCCAGAGGCAGGTGAATAAAATGAGCAGTCCTACATTTCAGCAATTAACTGTGAAACAATCATTTGCGAGGGGAAGCAAATATGACAGCAGTCACCCAGTCGCCAAGCGAATCACAGACGCCATGGCTGCAATGTTAGTGTTAGATCTGCGTCCAATCTCCACAATAAACGCAGCTGGTTTTTCACAGTTAATTGAGGTTTTGTGTCCGCGTTACAGAATTCCATCGCGACACCATTTCTCCCGTAAAGCTATTCCACAACTATACCAAAAAGTGTGTAAAAATGTAGAGATTGCGCTGAAAAATGCCATTCTGCCCACTGTTCACTTAACCACAGATATGTGGACAAGTGGAAGTGGCCAAACCAAAGACTATATGACTGTGACAGCCCACTGGGTTGGTCATTCACCTTCACCAGCAGGAACAGCAGCAGCATGTACACCACTACGTAACATTTGTCACAGGCAGGCCACTCTTTGTATCACCGGCTTCACTAACAGGCATACGGCTGACAATTTGTTACGCAAACTGAGAGATGTGATTGATGCATGGCTTATACCACTCGGACTCTCCCCAGGGTATGTCATTTCAGATAACGCCAACAATATAGTGCGAGCATTACAGCTGGGTGATTTCCAACATATTCCCTGTTTTGCTCACACCATCAACTTGGTGGTGCAGAGCTTCCTACGAAATAACCGTGAGGTGCAGGAGATGCTTTCGGTGGCCCGTAAAATTTCAGGCCATTTCAGGCATTCAGCCACAGCATGTAGGAGATTACAGCAGCTCCAAGAGCAGTTTAACTTGCCCTGCCACCAACTTAAGCAAGAGGTGGTAACTCGGTGGAATTCCACCCTGTACATGCTTCAGAGGATGGAGGAACAGCGCAAAGCCATCCAAGCATATTGCACAAGTCATGACATTGGGAAAGGAGGGGGGATGTATTTCACTCTTGCACAGTGGGGAATCCTTTCAGTGCTGTGCAAGGTGCTGAAACCATTTGAAGTTGTGACATGTGAGGTCAGTGCAGACTCTGCTAGTTTGAGCCAAGTCATTCCTTTAATTAGACTATTGGAAAAGCAGCTTGAGAAAATGAAGGAGGAGCTGAAAGCAAGCAATTCAGCAAAGTATGTTGGCCTTGTCGATCAAGTACTTAATTCGCTTCACAATGATCCTCGAGTTATTAAGATCTTGAACTCGGATCAGTACGTTTTGGCCACTGTGCTTGATCCAAGGTTTAAAACCTACATTGAGTCTTTACTTGTAAATGAGCGAGATGTGAACTTTTGCAAGGAGCTATTGCTCAGCAAGTTGGCCGCTGAACTGGGCCTCGGCTTGACGACGTGTCCTCCTTCACTTTCTCAAGCTGTTGCTCGTAAAAAATTAAATTTCCAAAAAAGAAGCAGGGAAGACACAGGGGGCAGACGAGAACAATTTAACATCTGGGCTGGTTTGAAGGATTTTTCAAAAAAAAGTGTCACTTTGCCCATAAGTCCATCCAATATGAGTATAAACATGCAAAGGATGGTGGAGGATTACTTTCAAGAGGTAGTTGATATGGAAATGTCAGACAGTCCCTTTCCTTACTGGGAAGAAAAGCAAGCCATTTGGAAACCCATGTACAAACTTGCTTTGCAATACCTAAGCTGCCCACCCTCCAGTGTGTACTCTGAACGAGTGTTCAGCACAGCAGGGAACTTAGTCAGTGATCGCCGTAGAAGGTTACTTCCCAAAAATGTGGAGAAAATGATGTTTATAAAAATGAACTACATCTTCCACGAGGAAGGCCTTCACCATCCAAGACATCCAAGCACTGACTGTTCTCTAATGGCGGATTCAAGCGGCGATGAATTGATAGTCTGTGATGATGACGTACACACTGATGAGGGTGAGGATGAAGCTGAAGATGATGCCGATAACATCTTTTTAAAACTTTCTATGTAAGTGTAGGGTGCAATCTACCCCCAAAGAGGAAAGGGACTTGTGGCATTTCCATATCACATACCATCTTGAAAGGCTGCTGTTAGGGCAATTTATCCTTAAGGGTAGGGTGTCATAGACAGAGTGACCCTAAACTGGCTTTGTCCATTTTTCATAATATTGTACAGTCTATAATGGCTGAATTTTTTAGTATTTTATACAAGTGGAGGGGGGCCTAGAGAGACAGAAACCAAACTGGCTTTCTCCATGTCAATTAATATTGTACAGTCTATAATGGCTGAATTTTTTGGTATTTTATACAAGTGGAGGGGGGCCTAGAGAGACAGAGTGACCCCAAACTGTCTTTCTCCATGTCAATTAATATTGTACAGTCTATAATGGCTGAATTTTTTAGTATTTTATACAAGTGGAGGGGGGCCTAGAGAGACAGAAACCAAACTGGCTTTCTCCATGTCAATTAATATTGTACAGTCTATAATGGCTGAATTTTTTGGTATTTTATACAAGTGGAGGGGGGCCTAGAGAGACAGAGTGACCCCAAACTGTCTTTCTCCATGTCAATTAATATTGTACAGTCTATAATGGCTGAATTTTTTAGTATTTTATACAAGTGGAGGGGGGCCTAGAGAGACAGAGTGACCCCAAACTGTCTTTCTCCATGTCAATTAATATTGTACAGTCTATAATGGCTGAATTTTTTAGTATTTTATACAAGTGGAGGGGGGCCTAGAGAGACAGAAACCAAACTGGCTTTCTCCATGTCAATTAATATTGTACAGTCTATAATGGCTGAATTTTTTGGTATTTTATACAAGTGGAGGGGGGCCTAGAGAGACAGAGTGACCCCAAACTGTCTTTCTCCATGTCAATTAATATTGTACAGTCTATAATGGCTGAATTTTTTAGTATTTTATACAAGTGGAGGGGGGGCTAGAGAGACAGAAACCAAACTGGCTTTCTCCATGTCAATTAATATTGTACAGTCTATAATGGCTGAATTTTTTGGTATTTTATACAAGTGGAGGGGGGCCTAGAGAGACAGAGTGACCCCAAACTGTCTTTCTCCATGTCAATTAATATTGTACAGTCTATAATGGCTGAATTTTTTAGTATTTTATACAAGTGGAGGGGGGCCTAGAGAGACAGAAACCAAACTGGCTTTCTCCATGTCAATTAATATTGTACAGTCTATAATGGCTGAATTTTTTGCTATTTTATACAAGTGGAGGGGGGCCTTGAGAGACAGAAAGCAAACTGGCTTTTTCCATTTCTTTACATATTTAACTATAAGTGTAGGGTGTAATATACATTCAAAGACGATGGCTGCATTGCCAATATGCATAGATGGAGAGGAAGACAATCTGTTTTGTGTGTAGAATAGGCCTACCAACGAAGAATTAAACTGTTTTTTTGGATGATTTATTACCTCAACAATTAGATTACTTGTCTCTAAAACAGTTGGAGCACTAAATTGGGTTAATTTAGGCCCAAAAACATGGATTTTCCCAAAAAATAGCAAAACAAAACCAAACAAAACCAAAACCAAAACCAAAACACGCAATGGCGGTTTTGCAAAACCAAAACCAAAACCAAAACACGACGGTAATCCAGATCCAAAACCGAATCCAAAACCAAAACACGGGGGTCAGTGACCATCTCTAGTTAAAATACATACTCCTCTCCATTGTGATTATACAGCAGTGGGATATATTAATTAGATCATACGCAGCAATGCTCGTAGGGCGTAATGTGCTTCTTGCGCCCTCTATTGGTGCAGGAGCTGACTGCAACTTGATTTCATTAAATAAGTTAAATTTTGTTACTCTACCTTTAATGTGCAAAAAAAAAAATGCTTTTAAAATACATGTTAAAAAAAGCCTCTAAGTGAACATATGCTATAGGCATGATTGTGTTCTTTTTTTTAATCTGTATATGGTGGTTGTATGCGTAAGAAAAATGCTGCTTTCACAATCGCTTCTTTCAGAATGCAGAGGAATTAAGTTTACTCAACACTTACTTTGCAATTATAACTTAAAACAAAAAGAACGTGTATCTGAAATATCCATTTGGCCCTAGCAGGTAATGTTTGCCTGGGAAAATACATGGGTACGATAGGATTATCATATTTCTTTAAAATTAATTATTAATGAATGGTAGTGGTTGGCTGCTATGGTGCTAGCAGTAGTTCCTAATTCTGGGTACCAGGGAAGGCTTTTTTGTGTACCCAATGGACCCTGTATATTACAAAAGACATTGTTCTAATTGCTGCAGCTGCCTCAGAACCTCTTGATGTGGAATTCTGTTTTTTTTTTTTAATGACAATACATCTCATATTTGAAGAAACTGGTAATGATTGACAGTTCTGGTTTACAAAAAGTTCTGCAGCATTTGTAATCATTTTTTTTTGTGGCAAACATTCCCTTCTAACTGAATATACAAATCCCGGAAAAAATACATTAGAGACAAATGCTGCAAGTCCTTGTAGGTGCTTTAAAAAAAAGTGGTGTCTACTGAAAATAAGAAAACTAGTCATAAAAAAGCAATGAAGACACTAAAGTGTATTCCAGTTTCAGGCAGGAGTAACAAGATTACTAGAAGGTTTTAGCTCACAGCTAGCATTTATAGAGAGGATTGCTGTGTAATTCGATCAATGAATTGTAACCAACCACAAATGACCATTTAGTCACTTTCTAACAAAATCCTTCACATTTTTATGCTCTTTCTAGCAAAGCATAAATTTTGCTGAATTCATATGGTTCCAGTTTACACTCCTATAACACCCCTCAAATAGCCAATAAATGTGACAAGTGAGATCAATGACGACCACATAGGACTTTTTGAGTGGCAGATATTATTATCACATAGGTAATTGTGAAGCAATTTGCTACAGATGTACTGTAACCAAGGCAGTAACTGCTCCCATACACAGTTCCTATAATATGCTTACGGTGTATCCTATACAGTGCTGAGAAAGCAGTAAGTTCTTTTATAACTCCCCCATGGTGACCTCACAACAAACTCCACAATCCTGGATGATGTTTGCATCCAGATTTTGTAGGTATATGAGATGAATGAGAGACCTATCCCCAAACCCAAAACCAGTGGTGTTAAGTTTTACTTAAATCACTTGCAACTTCCTAAAGTTTCCTTTTAACTTAAGGTTAAGGCAGGCCCAAAAGAGCTAGAGAGGGGTTAATCCTGTCACCAACAGGAGAGCCAATAGTACATTGCAAAATTTCTCTTGGCTGCAAGTCAATTTCCAGAATGCAATTCACATTCAGTATTTTGCTTCGTTTTTTCACAGTTGTGCAACCATCTTTCAGTGCCCATCAGCTTCTAAAACTATAGGGGTAGTAGTAACGCTCCCCAAATGCTGCCCCCCCCCCCCCACACACACAACCCCATCGCATGTAAGCACTGAGGTATTCACCAGCACCTGGCCACTAGCTGAGCTGGCAACACCATCTATGATATCCCCAGCTGAGACAGTGGTAGCTGCAACACCACCAACAGAAAATACCCCCAAATCAGCGCTAGAGGAACCTCCAAACTCTGCAACTAGAGGGTGAATAACTCTATTACAGTAGATTATTATGGGGGAGGACAGAGCGTTCTAAACGTGCAACATGATCATTCTGATCTATATATACAACTAGGGAAGACTGGCATTGATCAGTATACAAACAGTGGTTACTGGATTCCTAAATATGCACCTAGGGGAATACTAACAAATATTAAGAGTCAGATCATGCAATGCCCTGAATAAGTGAAAAGTAATGTCAGAAACTTAATACACAGAACTTAATATCAGATATGCAAACCTATGGAAATTGCACCAATATAGAGCATAATACACATATAATGACTTATTCAAATGTAAAAGGGGAAAAAATCACGTACTCGCCCGGCGATCACGTCCAGGGGCTGAGTGAGGGCACTTACTTTCAGAGGGGAAAGGAGGGGGAAGGAAATCTATTTTGTAAACTTCCTTGGCATAATACTCCTCATCAGTCCTCTCTTTCTCGCAGACGATGGCCCTCTGGTTGGCTTTCTCCTGCAACAGGTCCCTGGTGCTGTTATAAATGGCGATGACATCCTGAGACACTTCCTCGGGCTCCGGGTATTCCTCCGGGGGGCTGTTGAGCTTCAGTTTGCTGAGGATCTGCCCTCGGATCGCCTCGATCCGCTTGCGCATGAACTGATCCATATCTAGGGTGCTGCAGGTAGAGAGGCTGAGAGCCACTGCGGCCAGATCCAGGGTGAGGAACACGCTCAGGAGATAATAGTGCATCTTCGGTGGCTTCCCTGTGACAGCAATCCACAAACTCAAATGGTATGTACAATACAAATAAAATAAAAAAAATTGATGTGCAAAAAAAAAAGTCAAAAGTTACCCAAAAGTTTCCAAAGTAAAGAAAAAAAGTTGAAAAACATTAAAGAATAATAAAAAAAAAACAATAATGCAAAATGCTAAAATATCTGACAGCCCAGTGGAGCAGAGGTGTCTTCCTGTAGGTGACTGCACTGGGTATAGGGCAAGGAGAATCCTGATCACCTCCAGATCCCAGCTAAGGCGCACGCAAACATAGACTGGTGGGCAGGGGAAGGTAGATCCTGGTGGGGACTGAGGGAGAGAGATCCAACGTGTCCTGTAGGCTGCATCCAGGTCTCCAAGTACTGCTGGGATTGACACACAGGACTGTGTAGCAGGGCAGCTCCCCTCCAGTGTGCGCTCTCTCCTCCTAGCTGGCTGATGTGCAGACCGTTATGAGGCACACAGTCTGCCCCATGTGTCAGCCCCTCTCTCTCTCTCTCTCTCTCTCACTCACTGACGCTCAGCCTGGGAAAGTCTGCCAGCAGATAACATCACAGGCTTGCAGGGCAGGCACACACATTTATAAGGTCTCCCTGAAACCACGTGTTTGCCTTCCACAAAGTGACGTGATGTGTAGTGGAAGATCCCTTCTGTGAGAGCTCGGGGATCTAATGCGCTGCGCCCTGGGCAGAGACTGACGCCTCAGTGTGGACAGTGCTGGCCGGCGACAAAGTGTCTGCGACATCCCAGTCAGCTGATCTGACGCTGCGCTTACTGCATGGACCACTTCTATGTACTGTAAGATATTACCCTTTTGTGAGTGGTGATGTCAACAGGATTCTTTTTTCAAAGTGTTGTGTGATGGAAGTCAGTGAATGAATAACACACCTGGATGTGGGGCTTTATACAAGCTTGTTACATTTTACAGGAGTGACATCACTGTTTTCCAAAAATAAACATATATTACACATATATGCATGCTGCATGGGTATGTACAGCGCTGCGTAATTAGTGGCACTATATAAATAAATGATGATGATGATGATAATGTAATGCAAAATTTGTACCCCCCCCTACTGTAAAATATTAGACGTCACCGAGGAATTCTGAGCTAACGCTTTAATATATCTTTTTGTTTTACAGTAAGCAGTTCATTGTTATTTAAAAACAAACGTTTACATTGGAAACAAAGCAAATGAGGCTTGTACCAGGTGATCCTAAAATCCAGGTGTGTTGTACCTTCACTGCCAGCTGTACATTCCATGACAGAACACTTACACACTGAGTCATGTGACACCAGTGACATCACTGCTGTCCAAATATAAGTTATATTTTATGGAAAGTGCTCTCCAAATATAACAGAAGGGGTATAAATATGTAACGCCCCATGAAGCATGAGTGAATGTCACCTCCCCTGTGAGGGACGAGGAGTGTGACGTCTTAAGGAGCGTGATAAGAGTGCTCACAAGACCAGAGTGTTTAATAAGTGTGACTCAGAGTTCTGAGGCGGACGGTAGGTTCAGGTTTAGTCTAAGCTTCAGGTTTATGGAGTTATGCTGGTTTGAGCCTATGGGGGAGATTCAATTCAACGCGAGGTACGGCTGAACGCCACGGCGATGTCCGGCTACGCACATTGACGCCTGTTACACTAAGGAATTGCCACTAATTTTTCTGCCTACCTCTACGGGGAGCAGGGGGAAATGAGTGAAGGTTTCTTGTCGGATATGGCAGCAGACTGTCACCGCTGGGCGCCACGGCGATGTCTAGCTACGCACGTTGGCGCCTGTTACGGTAAGGAATCGCCTCTCATTTTTCTGACGACCTCTATGGGGTGCGGGGAAAAATGAGTGAAGGTTGCTTTTCGGACATGGCAGCAGACTGTGGGGCTATCAGACTTTCACACACTTACCATAACTCCAACGCAAGTTGGAGTGTCCCGCATATTAATGAATCGTGGATATCTGCTGCTTTGCATTTCTGTTTCGTTTTTGGGAGCAGTCACCATTCAATAGTATGGTGACTGCTCCTTCCCGCAATCTAACAAGTTCCGAATTAATTTTTTTTCCGGTAACTTGTCGTGTCAATGTACGCAGGCTGAAGCTGGCTTACATTATCATAATTGAAAAATTTCAGTGCTCCGAAGAGCAGAGCTGGACAATGCATGTGTGGAGGGATCACCTGATCCCTCCCTGTCACTCACCGCTCTCGTTGCAGAGATGTTTGTGTGCATGCCCAGGTCTTCGAACTGCACATGCGCAATTGCAGTATGAAGAGGAACGAAGAAGACAAGGAGGAGATCCAGAGACAGCGCGTTCCGAAGAGGCGGGGTAAGTATTTTTTTATCACAGAAACAGCCGTTTATCGGAACTGCTGTTTCTGTGTTGCGTTCTTCATAAATTTGAGAAATAATTCAATCCTTATCAATGCGATAAGGATTGTAAACTATTTTTCACTTTTTGAGAACATTGATAAATGTGCCCCTGTGTCTCCGTGGACTGTTCTAAGGGTGATTCCCTTTGACTATACCTGTCGCATTTCCTGAGTAAGCAGAGTGAGCTTGAGTAAGAACTGTTGCGATGCTGCTGCTGAGTGTGTCTCAGCTGCAAGAGGAGTTCTCCAGAATCCAGAGAGAGCTGAGGGATGCTGGGGAAATTAGACAGCCAGTCAGGGCAAGACGCTACCAACATGTCCTTTATGTGAGTCCAGCAGTGTGAGCATTGGGTACTCACTTGGATAGGCACATGGGAGTTTCAAGACTTTGCTTGCTAGTACCCCAAGTACAGCCATGAGCTGAGTGAGGGATGCAGTACAAAGAGGCATGTGAGGACACAACTGTGACTGTAGCTGTGCAGAGATAGCGGAGTGAGAGAGGGACAGTTCTCCTATACAAGAGTGTCAGCTCTTAAGCCAAGTGAAACAACTAAGTGAACTGTGCTAAATTTACATACGTATATATATATATATAATTTTTGCACGGAATTACTGGTATTCCCTCTATTTTCAGGTACAGGAATACTTTCTTCTGCTGGGCCACCACTGCACATTATACGACAGCTGTAAGCCTCTGTGCTGAATGTGAACTTTGTCCCACCCTTTCCTCAGTTCAAACAAATGTGGAACCCCCTGGTCTGCCTGAAGTCAGCAGGTGAGTGCCATCTAGTGGCAAGTTTAGTAACTTGTACAGGCCTACTGGGGTAACAGGGCTTTGCTAAATGGTTAGAGCCATCCCTCCCCTGCTGTACACTATATATGGCATAAAGCACAACTTTCTGTTATACATGTTAAGGTTATTAGAGGAGTGAATGCACAAAGACACAAGGTCGTAGTATACAGGTCACGGAAATCCGAGGTTGCTATATCCATTATATATGATATGCACTGTAACTTGTTATTTGGTATAAGACAAAAGTATTGCCAATGAGCAAAGGAAGTGATGACATCAAGGCTATTATTTACAAATATATTATTTCCAGGTGTTTATATAAATATTATCATCACTTCTATATTATAAGGAAAATAGGAGTCCCCATAAAGTCATGTTGACCTGTTGTAGATAGATAGATAGATAGATAGATAGATAGATAGATAGATAGATAGATAGATAGATAGATAGATAAAAAGATAGTTCAATAGATAGGTAGATCAATAGGAGATAGATAGATAGATAGATTGATCGATAGATCAATAGGAGATAGATAGATATATAGATAGGAGATAGATACATACATACCTACATACATACATACATACATATATAGATTGGAGATATATTAGATAGATAGATAGATAGATAGATAGATAGATAGATAAATAGATAGATGATGGATAGATAGATAGGAGATAGATAGATAGATAGATAGATAGATAGATAGATAGGGGTTAGATATGAAATAGGTCGATAGATATATATGGGATAGATAGATACATATACAGATAGGAGATAAATAGATCGATAGGAGATAGATAGATAGTTATGAGATAGTAAGATAGATAGGAGATAGACAGGGCCATCTTTTCCATTGGGCACGATGGGCAGCTGCCCGGGGGCCCCACGGGCAAGGGGGCCCCATAGGCACGGCTCTTAATGAGAATAAATAATCCTGCAAAAGAAAAAAACCTGCAGAAAAACCTTCAAGGGTCACTGAGCAAGTACATCTATCTATCTCTATCTATATATTTCTATATCTATATCTGTATCTATATCTATATCTATATCTAGGGGCCCCGGTGCACTGCTTTGCCCGGGGGCCCATAATGTTGTTAAGATGGCCCTGGAGATAGATAGATAGATAGAGATAGAGAGATATATAGATAGATATAGATAGATAGATAGAAGCAGGCGCGGGCTGGGAGAGGGATGGCCGGGGGGCACACAGGCGGCCGCATCATATTACAGGGAATGCGGCCGCGTCATTGATGACGCGCCTGCATCCCCTGTCATGTGATGCGGCCGCCTGTTCGCTGACGCGGCCGCATCTGATGACATCGGATGCGGCCGCGGAGGGGAGAAACTGTTTTTTGCATCCGGGGGGCGGCGGCGGCCGGCCTACCCCCGGCCCTAATAGGCGTCTAACCCTGGGCCGCTGCCCCCCTGCCCCCCTGGCCAGCCCGCCACTTGATAGATGATAGATAGATAGTTTTAAAGATGACAGGGCCTTTTGCTCAAGATTTTGAAAACCATCCCCCACCCCTTCTCACTGAACTTTGATATTTTCTGTGCAGGCACCGGCGCCATATGTCCGGCAATCTCTTAGGAGTCGGTGAGGGTACTCATACCCATCACTGGCATAGAGTGGTCTGTCTCCTGACTGCTCCTGAAGAGAACAAAATAAATACAGCGCCAGCACCTCAGTGCCAGAGTCTTTGCTATCATGCGCAGTCGTTGGCACATATATCCGCCAATTTCTTGGCACAGTCTGGCTTAATCCTCTTATTACTGCCAGAAGTATGACGCCGTCTGGGTGCTGGGTGAGCGCCGTACCACCCCTTGGCTCATGGTCCTGTGTGCACGGCACACTCTGTACCCATTATAGATACATAACTGCCCACAGATGAAGACTCGCTGGCATCCTGGTGCCACCACTGATCTCTACTTATAGGGATACACTTTACATAAGTGTATATTCAGCTGTATCCAGTATTATTGTTACACAACATATGTTTGTATCAAGTTTTATGTCACAAAAAAATTCCATTTATAGCCTCCTATACATCTCCATGCAGATCTGCAGAAAGTTTGTAATCTGCTGATAGATTTATGGGTTTATCTATGTAACAGTATATAGATAGATGTAATTGTACCCAGCATGGGAATATCCCGGAGCAATGAATCCTCCCAACAGCTATATATCAGAGATCAGCAACCTAGAGATCTCAGGCTCTTCTGGAACTACATCCGACTGGTCGGACATGCTGGTACTTGTTGTTCCCCATGGCTAGACAGCCCCAGGTTGCTTAACTCTGTCATACATGAATTGTATTCATTAACAGAATGAATCTACATTCAGGACCCTGTAGTAACCGGCCTTGTGAAGATGATGGAGGTATAAGCACTTAGTGAGCCGCAAGTAGAGAATCCGGAGAAGCTCTATGATGTACATGAGTGAATCGACAGATGATCACAGGGCATTGACCTGGGTCAATGTGAAGTTCAGATTGTTTAACCTATGAATATAGGTAAGATAATTAGGTAAGATAATTGCCCCACATTCATCACTAAGAAAACATAGGCCAATGATCAATATACACCAAGGGTGGGCCCTCTTCTTCAGCTCAGGCTTGGTTCCTCGAGAACCGAACACACCCGAACTTAGGGGATCCGAGTAGCCGGCTCAGTACTCTTGCGTGTCTCGGAATCGAAAATGAGGCAAAACGTCATCGTTACGTCGTCGGATCTCGGATGTCGCGATTTTTGGATTCCTTTTTAAAATCCAAAATAACGGTGGGTGGGAGGGAGGGCGATCCCAAGGGCAATTCCATCTTGCACCATTTTTAGTTTGTGTGCTAGGAACTGCCGTGTGTTTGAGTCATTGCTCTGTCGCTTACCATCCAGCCAGGTCGCTGCAGTATTTGTCCGAAAGTGTATGAAAATAATATTGTGACCTGTGAGGTGGTCTAAATTGACTGCAAATGAAATTAGTGATATTGAGGTTAATAATAATGTAGGAACAAAAAAAGAGCAAAAATATGTGATTTTAGTATATTTTAGGACTTTTTGTAAAAAATCCAAAACCAAAACACACGAGGGCGGTTCTACCAAAACCAAAACACGAAGCTAATCCAGATCCAAAACCAAAACCAGTTCACGGGCTCAGTGAGCATCTCTAATCTCCAGTCAATAAGGGGCAAGGGTAGGGGGAGGTCTTGGCTAACTATAGCGACAAAAGGATAGGTCTACTCCCCTGCACTTTTCCTTGCTTTATATAGTATACATGGTTATTAGGAGAGCTGGTACTGGATAGGGATCGGGATAAAGAGGAGTAGCTGACTTGGGAGGAAAATGGGAACTGGATGCCTCAGGGAAATCTGTGGAAAAAAGAGGCTCAGGCCACGGTTGGTAACTACAACTATTGTTGGATTTCACTCCCCTTCCCTCGCACTGTGGACAAAATACACAATATTGCCCTCTTTGGGGATAGTCTTAAATCCAGGGAAGCAGCAGGTAAATTCTCTAAGGGCATCCCCAATGTTTATCAGTATGGCTGGGGCTGGCATCTTAAGGGGCTAAAATTAACTCAAACTGCAGTTAGTATTAAATCTACACCAACGTGGATGTAATAGTTATACCTTGTGTGAATAAATGATTTGTCTCTCTCGTACAAACACCTAAGTCAGTCTCTCAGTATAAGGCCCCTGGTGACGTCACTGGGACTTCCCTTCACAACGTTCTGGTGCTGTAAGTATAGCAATACCAGAAACCGCTTACCCACTAAAATTCCTGTTGAGAAATTCATGACAAAATGGACCACAGTCAAACCACACCCACTCTGGTGGAGACCACCCCCCTTTTGTGACAGAACACTCCCCTTTCAGCCATTTAAATTCACAACAGTTCTGGTAAACTTGGGACTGTAGATATGGAATTAAATAATTCCCGGCTCCTTCATTGGATGCCCAATAAATTGGTAGAAAGCACCAGAACACTCTTGATTACTTCTTACAGATTTTGTTAGGAATAGCTGGAGAGACCAAGAATCATCATAACATTACCACAATTTCTCAGTGGTTTGCAATTTTTAACCAGATGGGGTACAGTAAGTCTGGTCATGTTGCAATCTGGTCTCTTGTCTTCATTATTTAGTGGATATGGTGCCAGACTGGATGGCCAAATTGTGACCATCCAAACATGGCACAATGATGTGATCTTCAGCCAACCAGGTCTGGTCAAAACACGATCTGATTTAATTTGGATTTGACATAGCAATCAGTTGTGGACCATGAATGTACCAATGTTGGGCTAATTTGATTGGAAACTACAAAATTGGCTAGCCACATTTTACCGCGTGTGGCCAACATACACAATGATTTTATCTTGTTGTGTCCCCATGTTCACTACATGTTTTGGTGAAGAAATTTACATAATGTCCCTAACAATTCAGTCCATTGAATAAGCTTGGCAGTGAAGCCTTCTGGATAATCTTAACAAGTAATATCCTAAACATAATGAATAATTTGACTCCTACTATTTTAAAACTAGGCTCTTTCCTTTACAAATCGACATTTTTGAATACATGTTTAGTTGGCTCTCAGTGACGTTCCTTCACTTGGTAATGTGCCTGTGTGACTATAGGACTAGTTGAATGGAAAGAAATATTTAAATGACCTTCAATGAGTAGAAAGTGTGCGTTTAATGGGGGTGTTCTCAGGCCAACTAGTGGCCAAAGAGTGAATAACATAAGAAAGGACCATTTGCTGAGGATCGAACACCTTTTATAAGATGCACTTTATACGGAAAAGCCCATTTACAGGAGCAGTTTGATTAATGACATAAATATGGTAATGATTGTGATGAAGACCACATCGTTATCCCCTCACTCTCATCATTTTTTTAAGACACGAATAATGCCCTACCAAGCAGTGTTTTAGGAGAACAAAGCAACACTAAGAATGAATGAAGGGGTGGTCTGATAGTGATAGTCAGCAGGACTTTGAGATGACATTATCACTCTTTCCACCATGTACATTTCCATCTGGACCCACAATAAGGCAAAAATTGTGCAGAGTGCATTTACTAGACCAATAGAATGTGAGTGTGTAAGTCACGTATGTGTAACTCACGTATGTGCAGAGAAATGATTTGCATTGTGCAGCTGCATATTCTGTAGTTAGTAAGTGACTCTGATGGACCGTTGCATCACCAGCCGCTTCCGCACAGTCCCACTACAATTTATGTGATTCCTGATCCACATTGCATTTGCTCATATCGACTGGTGCTCCAACTTCATCTTTAGAAAGTGACTGACCTTGTCTTGGGCAGAACTAACCAGTCATAGGTGGCAGATTCCAAAAAACTAGTCTTTGGCAGTGGTGGATAAACCATTTTCTGGCCCTGGGCTCCCACCTCACACGAGTTTCTCGAATACAGGTCAGGTGTATGGCACATGGTATATACATTTGCCGTATACACTTCTGTCCCGTTCATGGGCCATATTATGCCCCCGCCCACGCACTTCACCCTCCTTTTGTCACATATTATTTGTGCATATACCCTCCCCACTCTCCTTTGCCACATATGCTCCTCCCATCATTCTTCCCTTGTTACATACGACCCAACACTCCCCACAGGTTCCTACCTGTTGTGGTGTCTAGTGGAGGAGGTCTCTGGTCTTCATCACAGCAACTGCGGCTCCTTGTGGGAGGGAACTCTATGCCAAGAGCTGGCACCTCCTCCCACTGATGATGTCACTGACGCTCTACACAGACCAGTCGCATCATGGAGCAGTAGCATGATCTGCTGCTGTCTAGTGCAGTGCAAAACCCAGACCCCTCTCCATCACCTCACGCCCATACACCTCAACCCCTACTGCACACAGCTCCTCAGCCCTGGACAGAACAGGCCCTGGATGAAAAATACAGCCCCCTAGGGTGCATGGGGCTGGATCCGTGGGCCTCCTCAATGCGCCAGACCCTGGGCGTTCAGCCTCTCCATCCATACTATGATCTGCCACCTAAGTCTAATTTGGCCACCGACATAGATAGCCCAATCAGACAAGATCTGACTGTTCGGTCTCATTGGCCAGGTGACCGGATCACCTTAAGCGTAACTTCAGACTATTAAATGGCCTCACACACAGTCAAATGACAGCGGTCTTTCACACTCTCTTACCAACACACCATGATAATCATCTGATGGCAATCACATTATTATTTCGGCACTGTGCTTGTCTCCGGGCCACACATGCTGCAATATCCTGCCAGTGATGATATCTGCTGCGGTATCAGTGAAAGTTTATGGCAAGGATACTGTGAAATTTATTAGCACCTTTACAGTTCAGCTAGAAAATGCCTTGTTTCCCTTGTATCAGAGCAATGGAAAGTTCCTTCCCCTGAATCATACAACATTCCATTCACAGAATCTTTCACACGTTGAACTGTTTGATAAGAGTGTGTGGTATATTTGTCTGAGGAATACAGAGAGGTGTGTGTGTGTGTGGTAAAGTGGTAACGTTTATTTTGTTTCTGATAAGATAGATATGTCATTCCGTCTGTGATAAGATAAAATCACATTAAAGGTTACATAATAGATATAACTTCACATGTGGAAAATATCTTATCAACTGCCATATCCCAAATAAAAATAAACCCCAGGTCTTTCGCTTCATAGCTAGAAAAATATTTTAGTAGTAAAATATTAAAGGACAAGTATCCAATAGATAAATAGTATTTTCTGCAACTAATTTATTTTAAAATGTCCCTCTTATTGATCCGTAGAATGGAAGGATTTCCTGGATGTAGATTCAGTAAATTTAAATCGGTCACGCATAAGGCAATTTTATTAAGTCAATGTTTTAGCTAAACTGTCTCAAAGTTCAGTAAAACCTCCACACAACACCGATGGAAGCAGCGGACAATATAAAAATCTATTTGGATTTTTAATCATTTCTGGTTGACAGTGTCCAGGATTGTTATGTGTGTGCAGCAAACATCCAACTGCACTAATGGGACTGAGGGTCCAACGATGAAAGTATTCTTTACGGAAATTTTATTAAAAAAAATTACTGACAGCTAACATTTTACTGACACATTATTTGTGAATCAAAAATTTAAAACAGTAGCATCAAAGGGGGGGGGGGGGGAGGTCCTGGAGATAATGGATTCATAATGGATAATGGAATTCAAACTAGAGATGCTCACTGACCTCCGGAACTGGTTTTGGTTTTGGATCTGGATTAGCTTTGTGTTTTGGTTTTGGTTTTGGATTTGGCAAAACCGCCCTGGTGTGTTTCGGTTTTGGTTTTGGATTTTTCAGAAAAAACCCTAAAATATGTTAAAATCACATAATTTTGCTCTTTTTTTGTTCCTACATTATTATTAACCTCAATAACATTAATTTCAAGTCATTTGCAGTCAATTTTGACCACCTCACAGGTCACAATATTATTTTCATACACTTTCGGGCAAATACTGCAGCGACCTGGCTGGATGGTGAGCGACAGAGCAATGACACAAACACACGGCAGTTCCTAGCACATCTAGGACACATTGGCACACAGCAGTGGCAGAAAAGAAAAATGGTGCAAGATGGAATTGTCCTTGGACCTGCCCTCCCTCCCACCGTTATGTTAGATCTTAAAAAGGAACCCAAAAATCGCGAGATCCGAGATCCAACGACATAACAATGACGTTTTGCCTCATTTTCAAATCCGAAAAAACGCGAAAGTACAGAGCCGGCTCTGCTCAGTACTCGGATCTGCTAAGTTTGGGTATGTTTGGTTCTCGGGAAACTGAGCCTGAGCATCTCTAATTCAAACCATTGTTGTGAAGAATGCTGTGTGTAATTTCTTACTGACATGGTAAAATCTCATACATTTTTTACTGTCAGTAAATTTGCTGATGGTTGGCATCCATGATGGCGTCTCATAGGATCCAACCATGTTGTGGTCAGGCTGTACTGACTCATTGGTGTGGATCAGTCCACTTTAGCCGACGACATCTGGACCCCAAATGAGCATAGATCTGATCCTTCGGTGACCAGGAAAGTCCAGGTCCTAATGTAGCAGCTTTCATTGGCTCCCCAGATTGAACAGGAGACAATCCTAATCAGCCTGGACATTGAGCAACCAAATTCATCCAATTTGGTGACACGTGGCACCAGATCCAGATCTAGCTGTGCGTGGACAACTTTATGGGGTTCAGTAGCGAGACCCTAAGAATTTTGAGCACACTGTAAAATCATCCAGAATTAAAGTGACATCATCAACAGGGGCAAACGCAGGATTTGTAGAGGGGGGTTTCCACACCATGCCGCCAGTGGGCGTGACCAGCATGCATGGGGGCGTGGCTATAATATTAGACAGTGCTTGGCTGCTCTCCAACTCTTCCTATCCTCATAATATACATGGGCAATGCTGCGTGCACTACTGTTAGGTGCATGCAGCTCTCCCCTTTCAAGCAGAACCGTGTGAAGCTGGGGCAGGGTCCAGCCACCTCAAGTATACAGTGCCCCAGACTTGGAGGGGGGTTTACAGGTAATAGGAAACCCCCCTCGGTTTGCCTATGACCAAGTTGTTTCTATACCAGTCTTCAGCAACATCTTGATTTTAAATATTTTTTTTTAATAATCGTACATCCCCCCAAAGTGTTGTCAGCTTGCAGGCTGGTAGCAGCCCTACCCCCCCCCCCCCCCCCCCAAAAAAAGCCACTAGCACTAGGCTATAACAGGCTGCGCTAGTGACACTATAATAGGGATATCTGCAGTGCATCATAATGGCATCCAGCCCTAACCTGTTCAGCACGGGGCCGAAATCTCTCAGGCAGGACTGACCAACCTGTGGCTCTCCAGCTGTGAAACTACAAGCATGTTCTGCCAGCAGATAGCAAACCAATAGCTGGCAAGGTTTGCTGGGACTTGTAGTTTCACAACACCTGGAGAGCTTCAGGATGACCAGTACTTCCCAAGGGGAATCAGGACCGCCAGAAATATTTGGAAAAAACATCAAAAAACATCTGGACGACATATTCCTTGCGGTGGAACTTACCTCATATATAAAAATAACTGTTTTACAACCCCTTACCAAAAAACTACAATCATGTCTGAATTTGTAGGGAAACAATAGTCTGTCCATTCATAGAATGGATTTTTTTTAGTCTTCTACAAATTGTTAGTAAAGCATAATATAGTATTAAGCTAAGGCAGAGTACATGCATATTTATTTTAATAAAGTAAAAGTTGCCACATTGCTTTCTCTGTCAAGTATGTATTCATGCCTCAACATCGCCCTCCAGTGGTCAGTGAGCCAAATGATCGCAATAAATCCTGCAATACCTGGGAGAAAGTGGTTCTTTCTAAGGGCTAGATTTACTAAACTGCGGGATTGAAAAAGCGGGGATGTTGCCCATAGCAACCAATCAGATTCTAGCTGTCATTTTGTAGAAGGTACTAAATAAATGAAAGCTAGAATCTGATTGGTTGCTATAGGCAACATCCCCACTTTTTCAAACCCGCAGCTTAGTAAATCTAGCCCTAGGAGTCAATAACTTTTATAAAGACATTTTGCAGAGAAAATTACCAGATAGATGTTTTTTTTTTAAAAAAAATTATATTATTTTGCTTGTAATCATTTTTAAATTATTCCCATACTAGCAGAAGGAACTTGTCGTGGCTATTTTCTTAGGATATTTATGTTTGTCTTGCTAGTTTTTAGTGGAGCCTAGCAAGCAGTAGATAGTTCAGGGATGGCCAACCCACGGCTGACGAGCCGCATGCAGCTCTTTGACTTTACAGTTTAGGCTCCTGGCCGGCTCTGTGATAACTCTATGGCTGTCAGCAGTGCTCCAGGTGCCGACAACCACAGATCTGTTAGCTCGGCTGACTAACAGCAGCCGCGTCATGTGACCTCCTCTGCATAACGCAGGGAGGTCACGTTATCACTGCTATCCAATCAGGGGAGGAGGAGGAGAGGGTGCAGTCTGCTGTCCCTCCTTCCTCTGCGCGGGATCCAACATCTGTGTGTGAGGTAAGTAAGGGGCATGTGCGGAGGTGAATGGCATGTATGGGGCACATGGTGATGCTGAATAGCATGTATGGGGCAGTGGCGGATCCAAGGAGTGGCGGATCCAAGGAGGGGCGATCCCCCCTAGCAGCACTAAGTTTATTATATATGGGTCCAAGACACCAATCAAAACGGTTGAAGACGGCGGTCCAATCATGGCCGGTGGGCGGGGTTATCCGGGGCCCAGCCAATCAGAATGAAGGAGGGGCGTGATTATGCAAAATCTTCCGCCCTAAAAATTAAGTCTGGGTCCACCCCTGGTATGGGGCACATGGTGACGCTGAATGGCATGTATGGGCATGCATGTTGCATGTGGTGAGGCTGAGTGGCATGTATGGGGCATGTGGGGAGGCTGATTGCCATGTATGGGGCTTGTGGGGAGGCTGATTGGCCTGTATGGAGCATGTGGGCAGGCTGATTGGCATGTATGGGGCATGTGGGGAGGCTGATTGGCATGTATGGGGCATGTGGTGAGGCTGAGTGGCATGTATGGGGCATGTGGGGAGGCTGATTGGCATGTATGGGGCATGTGGGGAGGCTGATTGGCATGTATTGGGCATGCGGGTAGATCTGGTGGCATGTGGAGAGGCTGATGTGTTTGTAAGGGGCATGTGATGAGGTCTGGTGGGAATGTAAAGAAGACTGAGGGGCATGTTGGATATTTATGTCTTTTTTTTTATCCCCACTTCAACAGGTTCCTCCACAGCGATTCCACAGAAGCAGCGTGAGCTACTGTGGAGAGACGTGCCCTTTGAACCTACGTTCGCTGGACACGGCAGCAAGATAAGAGCTAATTTGATTATTATTCTGAACATATTGGCAATATTAAATATCTTATTTTTCACTTAACGAGATATTGTAAATGATGTTGTATTTTCATTGTATGTGTGAGCGGTATGTATGCACATGTTTACACTGTGTATATGTAATGCACACATACAGTATAAAAAAGGTAGAGTTGGCTCTTTGCCGTATCTATGGGTATTTTTTTGGCTCCAACCGGTTGACCACCCCTGAGATAATTGATCGGATGTTCAAAAAAGATGTTAATAATGAAAATTAAACCTTGCCAATTAGGTGATAACTCACTCACCTGGATGGTTATATAATCAACATGTCTGAAATAACAAGCACCGGTACACAAGTGCCATTACATGGAGCATCTTGTGTTCAACTTGATAAAAATTGAAATGCTAATTTTTGTGAAAATGCTCATTTTTTCACCTTTGTGACCCTTTTCAGATTCTATCAGCAGACGTGGGCAGGACTTAGGTTTGTGAAGTGCTCACAGCAAGCAATCAGCTGAGTGTCTCATGCAATGGAACCCTGGGTGCATCGGACTTCAATGTGGATCCACATTGTCCCCTTCTCACTGTTACCTGCAGTTCTGTAGAGTACTCGATTAATATACTCCACCCACCTGTCTTTGCTCCACCCACACGAAATGTGTTTGCAGGATCTTCTCGCTACACTCACCACTATAGCACAAAATATTTTTATTTTTGCCTATCCCCCTCAAGCTTTAGAATAGGCCCCTTTAACTAAGATTCCTTTTTTTTTCTTTGAAATATACCCCTCAGAACCTCGCTGAGCCCCTGACAGAAACACCCACTGCATTCCCTTTATAAAGCATTGAAAAAAGTAACTTCACGTATCATTTTACTTCACAGAATAACTAGCCTGGGATTTCGAGAATTTTGATCTTTGTTGGCCGTGGGACACTCAGAAGTATTAACGCTCTTTTAGGCACGAACGGAATTAAAACGCTGCGTGAGATGAAAGAAATGACATATTTAACAATACAAATAGTAAAAGCCTTGCCTGCAAGCGAGAGCGTCCACTGAGTTTAGCCGGTCATTGGGGAGGACGAGTCGCAGGGTTAAAGAGAAGGGTTTGAACTTCTCAATTGCTCTGGGAAACGGAGACTGTTTCATCATAAAACGTGTATACCATATAGAGAGAGGTCTAGCCAAGACCCACTCTACTACTACTTAGTGTTTGCATTGGCCCAGTTTTCTGCGTGACGGGAATCGTGCCCCAGAATTGCTTTCTAACCAGCTCACGGTTGGCAAGAATACAGGCAATAAGGAACAAAAATCTACATCCTATTGAAAAGTCAGAATAACCTTCATCACTGTTCATTTATATAGCGCCACTAATTCAGCAGCGCTGTACAGAGAACTCACTCACATCAGTCCCTTCCCCATTGGAGATTACAGTCTAAATTCCCTAATATAGACCTACAGACAGACTAGAGTCAATTTGTTAGCAGCCAATTAACCTACCAGTATGTTTTTGGAGTGTGGGAGGAAACTGGAGCACCCAGAAGAAACCCACACAAACACATGGAGAACATACAAACTCCTGACAGATAAGGCCATGGTTGGGAATTGAACTCATGACCCCAGTGCTGTAGGAATAAACTACAGAGGAGCAAAATCTTGGTAAAATTTAGGGTGGAACGAGTTTTGCGGCAAAAGAGGTCGTTATGTAGCGATTTCACTCATCTGTAGTATAAACAGATCCACAAATATATGTGTAGGCTGCTAGAGCTAAGCAGAAATAAAGCTATAAAGCTATGTCATCTGATGTTTTTTGATAGTTGAAGAAGTCGTTCTCCTGTAAGTAACACAAATGGTCATGTAGGAGCCAGCGTTGTAGCACGTGTGTCAGAACTTGAAGTGCCATAGTGATGTCATAAAAGTATATCTGTGGCAATGGGCCTATTTGTGCTTAACCAGCTTGCATTACGCAGGACATGATATTTAAATAATCTCATAGAAAATAAAGTGTTCCTGATTTTGAGAGAAGCTGAAGCACAAAAAATAGGGCCTGAAACTTTTACTTATGGTAGAAAACATTACTTTCAAGAAATTTTACCTCCATATAGTCGCAATTACACAGCAAGCAATTCACATGTGCATGTAAAACAATGCATTTAAAAAAGTATTAAAATATTTGACATTTATAATAAAAGAGGCTGTGATTTATCTGTTTTGTTAGGAAGCAATATATGGGAGAACAACATAGATAATGAATGATGGGGTGATTAGGTTCTAATCCACTGTGGTCACTCACATCAGAAACTATGGGGTAGAATTATCAAACATTCTAAAAAGGAAAAGTGGAGCTGTTGCCCATAGCAACCAATCACATTCTAGCTGTCATTCTCTAGCATGCATTAGATAAATGATAGCTAGAATCTGATTGGTTGCTATGGACAACATTTCTACTTTTCCTTTCCAGAAGTTGGCATATGTTTAGACTCCACACCATTTTGGCTGTTTAAAAATGACCCCCATAGTGTCACAGTACCTCAGTCAATTGATAGGCTGCAGTCACATGAACTTGGGTTCAGCGCACAAAATGGCTGCCTCCACTGCTTGTAGGTAACAAGTAAATAGACCCAGTCACTCAGGCAGGGGGATCACTGCGTCCCCCTATTGACCTGGAAGAGAAGAGAGCCTGTAAATTAGCAATGTCTATGCCAAGCGCCTCAGACTACATTATGCTCCCTCCTAGCATCGCCCATACATCTTCCGTCATGTCTAGTACTGGCAGGATTCAGACGCTGAGGTGATTGGAAGAAGCTGGCCCTGAACAGAGCAGAGTGGAGCTTTAAGCTCGCAATGAAAGCCAAATAATGCAATTAACGTACAGAATGCGCTAAAATTATAGGTTCTTTACAAGACAAACAGGGAACAGAGATACGCGGCCTGATTCATTAAGGATCTTAACTTGAGAAACTTCTTATTTCAGTCTCCTGGACAAAACCATGTTACAATGCAAGGGGTGCAAATTAGTATTCTAAGTTAAATACTGACTGTTTTTTTCATGTAGCACACAAATATCAACTTTAAATTTCAGTGTACAAATAAGCTATCAAGTATTTGTGTGCTACATGAAAAAACAGTCAGTATTTAACTTATGTGCAAAACAGAATACTAATTTGCACCCCTTGAATTGTAACATGGTTTTGTCCAGGAGACTGAAATAAGAAGTTTCTCAAGTTAAGATCCTTAATGAATCAGGCCCCTGCTGCTGATTTTTTTTTTTACAAATGCACAATTCAAATGACACTGTATACTTCATTAATAAGACATCAACCTCCTCACCGCTTCCTCTATGACAGGTTCTCTTTACATTCTGAAAAATTTAGAGAAACCTTAATATTCTAATGAGATCCTCTTCCACACAGACCAGCCTATATGTTGCTTTTTAGTTCCCCTCTAGCCTGCATAGGAGCTTGTACTTTTAAAATTCCAGGAGTTCTTTGCAGCGGTGGTTGAAAAAGAATTTGATGACAAATCAAGTATTTAATGCTGTCTACTCAAACCTCGCTCTCTTTTTCTGTAGCTCTGAGAAGTTGGCAATCCAGCTTACAAAAATATTGAAGGAAAACTAGAATTCAATTGGCGGACTTCACATGGCTTCAAATATTCCACATTACAAATTCCTCCTGATCAGTTATAAAACTGAGGCTATGTTACACAATAGGAAAGAATGGAATGCCTTTCATTTATTAAATAAATATTTTGTAGATATTTGTTTTAATAATGTAAAATATGTTTTTTCCCGGTTTCCAGTGAGATTTCCTCTTTTATGTTACAATGCAAATGGAAAGAATCCATTTCTACTAGACGTTAAAGCATTTGACAGTTTGGGAGGCAAATTAGTGACTAGACTGCTGTAGAGCTGGTCCAGATAAATGCAGACTAGAGATTAAAAGTTGGATTCGTTCTGAAATGGTTGAGTGTAGATTTATGACTGGATTGAAGTGCGCACCTACAGAGGAGGCGGACATTTTGTGTGCTGTATTATTCGGCCTGTCAGTTAAACAGAAACTCGGAACAACACATATGATGTGTCTCTTGCCTCAGTAATATAATTAGAGTTTAGTGAATGTATAGGTTGACGTAGTCCACAAAATGGCTGCCTCCATGTGTAGGAGACAGTTGAGATAAGCAAACCGGTTTGCCCGATTCTGAAATTCGTCTGAATTTCAGCGATTCGTGATTTGTGGATCGATTTGCGGATCCTTACACCTAAAGTTCAGCTAATAAGGTACACTTCCTGCAGAATCAGGCCAATCAGAGGGCATGCAACGTAAAGGAGCCAATCAACAAGGATGTCACTTGTCTATGGCCTCAAAGAATCTAATTGGTGCTTGTTCTTTCTGCTTTATTCTAGGGGAAATGTCTGTGAATGCTACAATTTGTGATTATGTCCTGCGAAGTGATTAACCTACATCTTCACGTGTGTTCTGTGCACCCTTAGTGCATTTACATCCTACTTAGTTATCCCTATAATGACTTTGGGTAGCACAGTGGTTCAGTGGTTAGCAGTTCTGCCTGACATTGCTGAGGTTATGAGTTCAATTCCCCACCATGGCCTTATCTGTGTTGCGTTTGTATGTTCTCCCCATGAGTGCGTGGGTTTCCTCCCACACTCCAAAAACATACTAGTAGGTTAATTGGCTACTGACAAAATTAACACTAGTCTGTGTGTGTGTTAGGGAATGTAGATTGTAAGCTCCAATGGGGCAAGGACTGATGTGAATGCCAAATATTCTCTGTACAGCATAATTACGTTGATAGCGTAATCACGCCTTCCGCAGTTGCCCAAAAATAGGCAAATATGACCCAACTTCACAGCAAATGTAAATATCACGATTTGAGAACTTTTACATATATATTTGTGAATGTGATCAGAAGCTCTTTAATTCAAGGCAACTTTTATTTTAGGTTTAGCGTTCATTTAAAACAGACTTTCAGACACACATGGAGGGCTACCAATACAGCAGTGTTTGAATGACAGAGATTTGGGCTTTGGGGCAAAATTAAGGATTCTTACAAATACAGACAGAGGCATCAATTATTTTTGAAGTTGTTACTGTTAATTGTGCTTTAAAGTGGTGAACTCTAACTCTCTAGTTGTCATCCTAAAGAACAGACATTTCGCACAGTGAAAACATCTTTAAATGTTGTCCATCTCCATTAACGTACCGTGACATTAGCTTGTCTGGTGTCCGACTCCTAAGTGTCAGGGTGCACATGGCGAGCATTGCTGTACAGTCCTCTACATAAAGAATTGTTTTCTGGGTAACAGTAGACTGACTGGCTATTCATCATTGGTACTGTCGGCGACAGCTGAAGAACTGTTAATAAAAACAAGTTCAACTTTTATTAAAAGAAAGGAGAAGACTGAAGTAATTGGATCCTCAGTAGAGTATTCATGTTACTAACCACAAAAAGCTTTGAAGACACAATCACTGAATACCAAATATATATATATATCCTTACCTCTGGCAAAAGGCTCTGGTGAGTTCAACGTTATAAATGTAGTGGTGAAAAAATTAAATATTTTCAGACCAACTTTTTCTAAGAGATATATGGAACTGCAAGAGCTATTTCTATGCATAAGAGAAAAGAATTGACATAAAATTTTGAATTGAAAGGATTGTTGTAATTTTGTGGATAAACTTCTCAGGCAGTAGTCTCCTCCTTAGACAGCATAGGGGGGGGGGGGGGTTGACTGGCAATCAATGCTAAATTAAGGGGCTTGATATTGAGAGAGGAGTTGTTAGTTCTGGGGAATGTGGAAGATTATAACAGAGACCGAAGGGGTGACCGTCCGCTGCCCACAGCATTTTGGGGCCTAAGGCTCAGGAGAGATGGTGCAACGAGGAACGAGGTGGCAACCAAAAATGTGCCCCTTGTTTAATTTATCTTTCATACCAGAGGCTTGTGCCCCAACTTATTGGTATCCAGAATTGTATGAAGAACGTGTTAGGGCGCCGTATGAAGTACATATGACATATGGGGGGAGCACATACCATACTTTCAGCCCAGGGTCCAGATCTTTTTTAAACAACCACTGACTGGAGAGATCGCTGGGAGAGGGTTTCAAATCTACAAGAACTGGAATGAGAAAGTGATTATGGAACCTGATTGGGTGAGACATCCAAGCAACCAATCATGTGATGCATTTACTTCACACTTCCTTTTCTAACTTACTCTAGGATGAGTTCAGTCCTCAACCACCAGGAACCAAAGTGCCACCTTTGAGGTTCCTAATTAAATAGGGGGTTGGCTCCAAGAAGACACCTTTACATATAATTGAACATTTAAAATGATTTAATTTTAAACATCATCATCATCATCACCGTCAACAGTTATTTATATAGCGCCAGCAAATTCCGTAGCACTTTACAATGTACTTAGTCTTTGTTTGCGGATAATTAAACAATGACAAGTAACGGCAATTCCAGCCCACATGTTGAGAGCTAATTATCAACATCAACATTATGTGTGGAGTGCTTCAGTCACAGGATACACAAACAGAAACGACAGTGATACATAAAGTTATATAAAACATACGTAAAGAACACTAAACACAAGGAATAACATAACAACAAAATACATAAAACAAAAGCGTTGTTTGTTATTAAATAAACTGACGTTTACATATACACACAATCATTGAGAATTCAGCTTTCCTTTGAAAAAGAAATGACACTGAAAGGGAAATTGTAAATTTTTCCGCTTTTACAAGAAAATATTTCACCATTGTCTGATGACATCGCCAGTCTTTTCAGAGGAAAAATGTGGTGTTTCTCTTAGCAACCAGTTACAGTTACCAGTTTCCTAGTGTTAACAATATATCCCAATTGTAAAGCGCTCCGGAATTTGCTGGCGCTATATAAATAAATGTTGATGATGATGATGATTTCTGCTTGTTTGCAATGGGCAAACACATTATCCTTTTTCTTTATAGAGCTAAAATCGTGGACCCTAGAACAGAAACAAACAACTTCTAGCTCTCTAGCTGTTGTTGAACTAGAAGTCCCAGCATGTTATGCCACCCAGAGCCGGCAAGACATGCTGAGACTTGTAGTTCCACAAGATTGACCAAGGCTGATCTAGAATCTCATACTCCTTCTTTCCAGAGACTTTGTACTTTTTAAACCAATATTTTCCAGGTTATTATAGTTGACATTTGATATCTACAGAACATTAGGCTGCTCCAACTACCTCCTGACGACATCTACATATTGATATATTCAGTACTTTGAAACCACAAATAGACAAAACACTAATGCCTTACGGCTTATTCACATTACTGGTGACATTACTCTGTGAATAGGATTACTTTCAGACAGAAAACTGGGATAAATAGGCGATCTGGCATCTCCTCACCCTACAAGTTCATGTGCATTTTAAATACTGTAAGACACTCGCAAACTCATATTTCAACCAATGACGTTAATCTAGGTGCATCAGGCATCTGGATTAAAAGCAAATAAAAATTCAATTCTAAAAATAAAAACAGGACTGTTCTGCAAACACTGGGAGACACATGTATGTTCGTATGTAAGCACGGCATTACCTCACTACATGCACAGCGCATATCGCTGGTGTAATGGGAACGAGCCCTTACATCCTGAACATCTGCAACTATTAAGTGAAGTGATTCTGCCAGTAAATCCTTACCAGTGTTATAAGTGGAGGCCCTGAAACAAACTTTGGACCATGGGCCCAAATAAACCTTTTTACTAGACTCTTGGCTGAGTAGCCAAGAGTCTGGGCAACACTTTGACTGCTAGCCACTTTTCTGGTGGGCCAGATTCATGGCTACTGGGCATAGATAGCTCCACTCTGTTGGCTAGTGGGTGGAGCTAGGTCCACTCTGTTGGCTAGTGGTTGGAGATAAGGCACAGTTTGGTGGCTAGTGGGTGGAGCTAGGTTCAGTCAAGGCGGGGCTAGGCCCAGTTTGGTGGCTAGTGGGCAAAGTTTGGTCCAGTCTGGTGATTAATGGGTAAATCTGATGATGTATTGGAATTTCAGAACTGAATATACCTCTGGCTCAAGGAAGATGCATTTTCTTTTGTGTTTGATAATGTAATTCTGCCAAGCTCTTTATAAAATCCATATATGCAGGGGCCTCATTTGTTTATTTTAATTTTGAAAAAGTAAAACATAAAATGACAAATATTATATACAGTATTTTACCTTCAACGCTACCAATTATCACACAAAGTAACATACCATGAAGGCTTGTTTATTAACCAAAGAATAGGTGGATCCCGGCACCTTTTATTATGACCTCACGGGCCTACTTTCCCAATTCCCGGATTTCGGAAGTGTCTCCATGTTAAAGCACTGTGCGATCGTTTGTGGGATTTCGGGGCCAGAAGGGATTATACTTGGTGGAAAAACATTGTTTGTATTACATTGACATTTGTACGCATAACTTTCCCGTCTAAAATAGGTGTGTATCGATGTCTCTGTCTCTGTCACCACCAAGGCCATGTCAAAACCAGGCGGCCAGGTATCGAAGTAATAATTAGCAAAAAACTATATTACCAAGGACTCTACAGCCACCCACTAAGTCCTACCCAAGCGGGCTCTCTCCGCTCCTTAAAGTTCATTTAAAGAACTTGTTCTGCAACACAAAATTGTGAGTTGCTCTACTGGGTTCCATTACAGCAAGGTATGACGTGACCTACCCATCTCAGCCCATCACAAGTAAAAAGTGTAACAACCTTATAATCAACGACATTCCGTCCCACTGAGCCGAGGACTTATTCATATAAACACAGCGTTTCAACAGATATTCCAATATCTTAAGTTAGCTGTGCACAATGGCCACCAAAATCATGGACACGTTCTGATATCGGGTTAATAAAGTTCACATATATTTTATGGGGAATGAATACTGTACTTTATGAGGGCGTTAGAATGGAATGGGACGCACGTCTCCTAGAATAGACCTATCATAGAGTTTAACGCCACAACTATCCCGTCTTTAATCTTCCAGTGAGCGTCATATTCTGTGAAAACCGTTAACCGCTAGGAAAAGAGGCTGCAGAAAGGTTAAATGAAATAGTTATACAGTTAAATGGCATAATGTTCGTAGACATTTCTTGTGTCAGAAGTAATTCCATTCCAACCGATGATCAAATGGACGTCTGATGCATAGATGGAAGCTTGGCAGCTCAGATTAAAAATAAGTGTAAGGGCTTTGCATAGGGTTAAGCTTTTACATAATGTCTTTGTGGCCTGAACCTGTCAGACACCCGTCCGTGACAAGTGAGCATATCAGTTTCAAAAGAAGTCACTCGGAGTCTGAAATTGCACAGAGGCCGTGTTAAAGTAATCACTCCGTGCTTTCAGTCGCTCGTACGTTGCACGCTTGTCTGAAGATATTTTAGAAGTTTTTCGAAACTATTCCGTCAAAGAGGTGGAAAAAATACAAAGCTGGATTCAAAAGAGTTTAAAAATGGAATAAGAGAATACATTATCAGCAGAAAAATAACAATAAATACACAATGGCTATATTGTGCTGCCCGATGGTTTGTTATTGGGTCTATCTGGTAACTATTGAGATGTGTGCAAAATATATGGGTTATAGATTAGGACCAACTTGTGACTTCCTCATCTGAAACTTTGGAATAGTTCAGGCCATGAAAACATTAATAATTGTACAAAATCAGTACTACTTCACCAACTTAATTCCGTAAGGACTGCCAGGTCATTGCAAGTTAATTACCCCCAAGATAGTAATTAAGCAAGAGTCCTGCCCTTATAAGTTCCCAATGCCGATTCCACTGATATACTTACTGAGATGTCCTCTCTGCACATACCTCTGATATACTTACTGAGATGTCCTCTCTACACATACCTCTGATATACTTACTGAGATGTCCTCCATGCACATACCTCTGATATACTTACTGAGATGGTCCTCCATGCACATACCTCTGATATACTTACTGAGATGTTCTCTCTACACATACCTCTGATATACTTACTGAGATGGTCCTCCATGCACATACCTCTGATATACTTACTGAGATGGTCCTCCATGCACATACCTCTGATATACTTACTGAGATGGTCCTCCATGCACATACCTCTGATATACTTACTGAGATGTCCTCTCTACACATACCTCTGATATACTTACTGAGATGATCCTCCATGCACATACCTCAGATATATTTACTGAGATGTCCTCTCTGCACATACCTCTGATATACTTACTGAGATGTCCTCTCTGCACATACCTCTGATATACTTACTGAGATGTCCTCTCTGCACATACCTCTGATATACTTACTGAGATGTCCTCTCTACACATACCTCTGATATACTTACTGAGATGTCCTCTCTGCACATACCTCTGATATACTTACTGAGATGGTCCTCCATGCACATACCTCTGATATACTTACTGAGATGGTCCTCCATGCACATACCTCTGATATACTTACTGAGATGTCCTCTCTACACATACCTCTGATATACTTACTGAGATGGTCCTCTCTGCACATACCTCTGATATACTTACTGAGATGTCCTCTCTGCACATACCTCTGATATACTTACTGAGATGATCCTCCATGCACATACCTCTGATATACTTACTGAGATGGTCCTTCATGCACATACCTCTGATATACTTACTGAGATGTCCTCTCTACACATACCTCTGATATACTTACTGAGATGTCCTCTCTGCACATACCTCTGATATACTTACTGAGATGATCCTCCATGCACATACCTCTGATATACTTACTGAGATGGTCCTCCATGCACATACCTCTGATATACTTACTGAGATGTCCTCTCTTCACATACCTCTGATATACTTACTGAGATGTCCTCTCTGCACATACCTCTGATATAATTACTGAGATGGTCCTCCATGCACTTAACTGTGATATACATACTGAGATGGTCCTACCTGCACATACCTCTGATATACTTACTGAGATGGTCCTCCATGCACATACCTCAGATATATTTACTGAGATGGTCCTCCATGCACATACCTCTGATATACTTACTGAGATGATCCTCCATGCACATACCTCAGATATATTTACTGAGATGTCCTCTCTGCACATACCTCTGATATACTTACTGAGATGGTCCTCCATGCACATACCTCTGATATACTTACTGAGATGTCCTCTCTGCACATACCTCTGATATACTTACTGAGATGGTCCTCACTGCACATACCTCTGATATACTTACTGAGATGGTCCTCCATGCACATACCTCTGATATACTTACTAAGATGTCCTCTCTGCACATATCTCTGATATACTTACTGAGATGTCCTCTCTGCACATACCTCTGATATACTTACTGAGATGGTCCTCTGCACATACCTCTGATATACTTACTGAGATGTCCTCTCTGCACATACCTCTGATATACTTTCTGAGATGTCCTCTCTGCACATTCCTCTGATATACTTACTGAGATGGTCCTCCATGCACTTAACTGTGATATACATACTGAGATGGTCCTACCTGCACATACCTCTGATATACTTACTGAGATGTCCTCTCTGCACATACCTCTGATATACTTTCTGAGATGTCCTCTCTGCACATTCCTCTGATATACTTACTGAGATGGTCCTCCATGCACTTAACTGTGATATACATACTGAGATGGTCCTACCTGCACATACCTCAGATATATTTACTGAGATGGTCCTCCATGCACATACCTCTGATATACTTACTGAGATGATCCTCCATGCACATACCTCAGATATATTTACTGAGATGTCCTCTCTGCACATACCTCTGATATACTTACTGAGATGGTCCTCCATGCACATACCTCTGATATACTTACTGAGATGGTCCTCCATGCACATACCTCTGATATACTTACTGAGATGGTCCTCCATGCACATACCTCTGATATACTTACTAAGATGTCCTCTCTGCACATACCTCTGATATACTTACTGAGATGTCCTCTCTGCACATACCTCTGATATACTTACTGAGATGGTCCTCTGCACATACCTCTGATATACTTACTGAGATGTCCTCTCTGCACATACCTCTGATATACTTTCTGAGATGTCCTCTCTGCACATTCCTCTGATATACTTACTGAGATGGTCCTCCATGCACTTAACTGTGATATACATACTGAGATGGTCCTACCTGCACATACCTCTGATATACTTACTGAGATGGTCCTCCATGCACATACCTCAGATATATTTACTGAGATGGTCCTCCATGCACATACCTCTGATATACTTACTGAGATGGTCCTCCATGCACATACCTCTGATATACTTACTGAGATGGTCCTCCATGCACATACCTCAGATATACTTACTGAGATGGTCCTCCATGCACATACCTCAGATATACTTACTGAGATGGTCCTCCATGCACATACCTCTGATATACTTACTGAGATGGTCCTCCATGCACATACCTCAGATATATTTACTGAGATGGTCCTCCCTGCACATATCTCTGATATAGTTACTGAGATGGTCCTCTCTGCACATACCTCAGATATACTTACTGAGATGTCCTCTCTGCACATACCTCTGATATAATTACTGAGATGGTCCTCCATGCACATACCTCAGATATATTTACTGAGATGGTCCTCTCTGCACATTCCTCTGATATACTTACTGAGATGGTCCTCCATGCACATATCTCTGATATACTTACTGAGATGGTCCTCCATGCACATACTACTGATATACTTTCTGAGATGTCCTCTCTGCACATTCTTCTGATATACTTACTGAGATGGTCCTCCATGCACATACCTGTGATATACTTACTGAGATGGTCCTCCATGCACATACCTCTGATATACTTACTGAGATGATCCTACCTGCACATACCTCTGATATACTTACTGAGATGGTCCTACCTGCACATACTTCTGATATACTTACTAAGATGGTCTTCCATGCACATACCTCTGATATATTTACTGAGATGGTCCTCCATGCACATACCTCTGATATACTTACTGAGATGGTTTTTCCTAATTCTGATATACTCAGATAATTCTCTTTGGACATAGCTGTGATACATTCATTGGTCATTGCTCTAATATTGTTAGCCAGTGCTCCCTCTATACTTAGAGAGTTTTCCCCAGGACACGCATCTAATACACACAGAAAGTACTTCTAGGACATGCTCAGAAGGTACCTTGAGGACATACCTCTAATATACTCAGAAGGTGCTCCAAGGACATGTCTATAATATATTCAAAAGCTTCCCAGGACATTCATGTGTTTTTCAAGGACATGCCTCTAATATACTTTTTTATACTAAGATGGTGATCCCTTGATGTGCCTGCAATATACTCAGACATTGCTCCCTGGACTTGTCCTGAATATACTCTCAGCCGCATCATAAAAAGAAACAACAGCTGAGAGTGAGAAATGTTAGAAATGTGGGTAATAGGGGATTCCCACGGTGCACGGTCCAGCCCTATTGTAGTTGTATGAAAACCAGATGGAACATTGATTTCATGAGCAGCGTTCCGTGTGAGACTCAGGATCGAATGGTTAAGAGGGCTTATGAGTAGAGTTGCTATACTTGAATCGAAAAACTGGGACACATATAATATTGAGTGTGTTAAGTTTATTTTATCTCAAAATGCAGAAAAAGAGATGTACTTACGAATTGTCTTAATATTCATCCCTGAAACAACTGAGGAGTTTATGTTTAAGTAAGTTTCCCAATCGTGCTATCTGTTCTATTCTTCAGAGATAGTATGGTTGTGTATCTCTATTCTGCAGCAGTGCAATGTGCAGATGGGCAGATTGATTCACAGAGGTGTGGTCAGTGATGTCACAGCAAGTATAACTGACATGCTATGTTGTACATTTTTATATTTTTGTCCTATATTTGATCCAGGTAGAAAACCGTCATTAAAATGTGGAATGGGGCTTCAGCTTTCTGTAATGTAGGGATTAGCACTTGCTGAATACCACTTTGCTTTTTAACAGAGCTGCCGTGGACTTTTAGGGTAAAAATGAAGTGTACAATACCCTTCCATCATATATTAAAAATCACGAGGTTTAAAGTTAAAAACATGCCATTGATTCAAAACTTATTAACACATTGATCAGTTGTGGTCCTTTATCAAGGAAACTAAAATAATTATAATGTCTTTGTTGGAGACGTAATTGATCAGTTCTGGATCCTGTTCCTGTCTACAAAAGGCCAACCGGCGCTATAAATAAAGGCTAAGTCCATCTGAGAACCTCCTCAGCAGGAAGACTGCCAGTGCCACTTCCCGTTGTTTTCTTATATGTCACCATTATTATATGTACCCTGTAAATTCGGTTAAAAACTGTATATGTAGTTCATGAAGCAGATATATCCACCATGGGGATTCTTGGACATTAAGGACGTACATGGAGCTCCGTATTTTAGAGACAATAGGCGCCAACAGCTTCTATTTCAGGTACTGGGGGATTGTGTTAGCGGTCGTCAACATAGGACCAGAAGAACCAGTCAGTCCTAAGATCCAAAGACACGCTATATTCTAGGAGACAGATCACCAGTCTTATCATCTATGATTAAGTCCCTTTGTTGAATAAGTGCTTGGCTGCTCTCCAACTCTTCCTATCCCTATAATATACATGGGCAATGCTGCGTGCGCTACTGTTAGATGTACACAGCTCTCCCTTTTCAATCAGAGCCGTGTGAAGCGGGGGCAGGGTCCAGCCACCTCAATTATACAGTGCCTCAGGCTTGGAGGGGGTTTCCAGGCACTGGGAACCCCCCACTCGGTTTGCCTATGAGAAGCCAGAGTATGTGAGGCTTAACTTTAATTGATCCCCAGGAAATAAGGACCCCCAACCCAGGCAGTCAAGGAGGTTAATCTTAACTCCCCCCATACTGTCGGAACCAGGGGGGTATAAAAGGCAGTGCCCAGGAGCCCTGGCTGTGGGTTATGGCTTCTGTGTCTCAATCTGAAAGGGTTACTTACAGCTTATCATGTATAGGTAGAATCTCCGACCCAACTGCTCTTTCATTGTGTGTCCCCCGTTAGTGGGTTGCCATTTGGGGATGGTTACTGCCTTGCTAGCAGGAGAACAGAGACTGTAACTGACCACTCTTATTGGAGTTCAGATACCCAGGGTGACTTGCTTTGTACCCATACTAGCAGTACTAGGTATAGGGATAAGTCCGGGGGTGCTCATCAGCTGCTGGTGGTACCCTGGTTATGTCTGTGTGTGTGCTCTTCGCTGGTTGGTAAAAGAGCCAGAAGGTGACCCGAAATTCTAATTGCTGCCTGACTAGACTATCCTGGACCCTGTTGGTGCGACACCCAAATATTGGTTAATTTCCTGATATTCTTGTCTGCAAGTACATGTAACTTCAGTTTGGTCCAGCAGTGTAGTGCTTCCATCTACTTGTCGCACTCCCGGAATGTGGCAGCAGTGCTGTTTCCATTCTTAGAGTTCTCTCATGTATGTCTATTAGTCAGATCTACTTCCAGTTTGGCTGCTTACATGGGGCTAACATTAAAAAATAAAATATATGCACTGGTAAATGACTTAAAAAAATGGCACTTTTGCCAATTGACTAACGCAGCTGCTGTTGGATTCTGGAGGCCAAAAAATGTGGTCTTGTTTTATCGATAAAAAAATGTGAAATTTACAGCCTTTTCACCATAAAAAGTGTAATAGCTTTAGTCAAAACCTGCCACCTACACATTGGAGGCAGCCATTTTATTTATTTATTATTAGCATTTATTCATATAGCACCATCATATTAATTCTGCAGCACTGTATAGAGAAAACTTGTCATTCATAATAGTCCCAGCCCCATTGAAGCTTACAGTCTAAATTCCCAAACACACACACAAACTAGGGTCCATTTTAGTTGGCAGCCAATTAACCTACTAGTATGTCTTTGGAGTGTGGGATGAAACCGGAGCACCCGGAGAAAACCCACGCAAATACGGGGAACGCTACACTGATAGGGACCAGGGCGGGAATCGAACTCATGAACCCAGTGTTGTGTGACAGTAATGCTAACCACTGTGCCACCATGCTACCCTTTTTGTTGATGAACAAGAATGCATTTTATCTTCACGGTTTTTATTGAGGCCTAATTATTATTTGTGAGGTACTTGTTCGATTCTCAGGAATAGTCCATCCCACAAAATGGCTGCCTCCCCTGTGTATAGATGATAGATTCAGTTTGAGACAGTCACTGTAGGTTCTTAAAGGAACAAGTGCAACAAATTTATAACACAATGCATTCTATAAATGTAGCACTGAAAAACAGGTTTATTTTTTTGCTAAAATTCTGAGCGTAATATTTTTGTGTCATAAAATATTAATTTTTGTTGCCAGCCATATCAGAGTATGCACATAGTGATATGATATTATTATTAATTTTTATTTATAGGGCGTCACTTGGTATCCGTAGTGCCGTACAGGGACATACAGAAACACGGTACAGGGTGAGACAGCACTGTACAGTTAACAAAAAGCACAGTAACTCGGAAGCTCAAAGTACAGCTAGATGAAAGGTGAGAGCCCACAGCGGGGTAGAGAGAGGGGTAGAAGGGCAGAAGGACCTCGCGGAAGAGGCAAGGAGCTGGAGAGCAGAGTTAAAGTGGTGGAGAACACGAGGAGAGGAGGCCCTGCTCGAAGGAACGTACAATCTAAGGGGAGGGTAGGACGGACAGAAGCGCAAGGGTAGGAGGAGGAAAGGGGGAGAACGGAGGCAGAGACGGAGAGGGGAGGGGAGAACGACGAGGAGGTAGGTAGGAGGGGGACAGGAAGGAGGGCAGAAGTGGGAGGGGGGTAGGTGGGAGACTGGAAGGAGGGCAGTTATACTTATTATGGTATTGGACCTCTAATGATTATAGTGGAACAATTTCTGTATATTTACATTTTCATATACAGCAATATCCTGTCCAATGAGATAGATATACACAAAATACAGTCCATGTTTATGATCTTACAGCTTTTTGTACGGTATGACGAGATCTCTTTAAACTAGAAAAAGATACTTTTAGTAAACCAAAGACACCTGGAAAGTCAATTCACCAACCTTCACGGTCTCATGTTTCCTGTTTAATGTTACACATTATGCGGTTGGGTTTTTACAATTTGCGGTTGCTTTTTAGATTGCCTTTCTTTAGTTATACACGGATAAGCTTTGCTAACACAAAGGAAGTAATCTTTCTGAAATTGCTGACCAGATCGTTAAACCAGTGTCCAGATTTCACAAGCTGAATGCTTCAAGGAGACGCGCGTTTAAAAGCTCGGAGAGGAGACGCGACTCAGCACAGCAAACTCCTGATAATTGGAGCTTTAATGAGGCTGGAGACCTTAAGATTTATTTCTATACAGTCATCATAAACTGAGGTTTTTTCTATAACATCAGAGAGGGGCTTACTGAGTCAGTATCCTCTGGTTAAAGACAAGGGAAACATAATATAGATGAAGTATTGGTAATGAGTGCTGTAGCCCAAAGTACCCTTTCCTGTACCTGGTACCTTGCTATTGTCAGAAGTCAGGGTCAACACCATGGGATAGGTACATAACTGACCCAGCTCAATATCATTCTCAATTAAGAGGTAAGTGGAAGCAGGATGTGGGTTCTGTTTAACCAGGGTAAACTTGTTCGCTACATCACATTTCCAATACCCACCCAAGTGGATCATCATCATCATCACCATTTATTTATATAGCGCCACTAATTCCGCAGCGCTGTACAGAGAACTCATTCACATCAGTCCCTGCCCCTTTGGGGCTTACAGTCTAAATTCCCTAACACACACACACACACACACACACACACACACACAGACACAGACTAGGGTCAATTTGTTAGCAGCCAATTAACCTACCAGTATGTTTTTTTGGAGTGTGGGAGGAAACCGGAGCACCTGGGAGAAACCCACGCAAACACGGGGAGAAAATGCAAACTCCTCACAGATAAGGCCATAGTTGGGAATCTAACTCATGACCCCAATGCTGTAAGGCAGAAGTGCTAACCACTTAGCCACAGGATAGTTTAATTATTCTACTCCCAGGTCTACGGTGTTACTTCTGGTTTGGTGACCAACCCGTTACCATGTCTAGTATAAGACAGACTTGGTCATCTGTCTCAGTCAAAAGTTTTGAAGGTGAGGCTCACAATTGCATGGAATTAATTTAAAAATTAAAAACTAACTAATTAGTGGCTTCTTCCTTGTTAGAGGAGCTAATAATGATCAAAGCGACAATATTGGACTTTTATGAAGAACAATCCAAATGTTTCTGGCAGTTTTTGAAAGGGATGGATGGGCAACATTGCAGCGGAAGTAGACAGATATGGCACAACCTGACCTATAGATAGTCGCGCATTGAGAGCAGAACAAGATAAGAGATTCCTCTCTTCTAAGTATAGCAGATGTTCCCAGCTTATAAAGGTTATTTGGGGGTCAATGTTTACGTGGATGAGACCCTGCCATAAATGCAACTAGTTTATACTAAACATAGATTGAAATTGATGCATTACATTTAAGAGTTCACACTTTAGTCCATTCCTCTAAATCGCTGTATATTCTGGGGTATAAACCCTCTTACAAATTTTTGCATCATCATCTGCAAAAAGACTTAACTTCCCTTGTAGCTCAAAATACCACCAATGAGTGCATTAAACAAAACAGCACCCAGGACTGATCACAGAGGTTCTGGCTTTGTTGATTTCCAATCATCTGGAGTGACTGAAAAAAGTTTGGTTAATGACATTGTAAGTACTGCTCTTCTGCAGTAAATATATTTGGATCTACAGTACAGTAGGATATATATTTTACGTCTGCTGTAGGTGACCACTCCATTTTACTCCACCATTTCTCAGTAATTTTACCTTTGTTTAGGCAGTTCTTTACCTGCTTTAACATATCCTCCCCTTCAAGTTTAGCTTTAACATTCCTCCCATTGTGTTTGTTTCTTTTCCTTTCACTAATACATCTACAGAACCTTTTACAACACTTTTTTTAACTGGTTGTGCAATCTTTTCTTCTGTTTGTGCTTAAGCAAGTTTTATTGTGTTTTGCTTTAGACCAAGTTTATGTGTTTTTGTCCTCCTCTGATTTGGTTTGTATATATTTCTTACCACTTCCATGAAGAACCATAATGGTTTTCTCTTCCTTATGTCAACATATTTAGCACAGGTTCTGTTTTATTTAATAATAATTATTTTCTATTGTTTTTTCCACTGTTCCTGTATTCCACCTATCAATTCCCACCCTGTCAGAGATTCACATAAATGGTTTCTCGTGGGACTAAAGGATTTTCTGATGACTGTGTATTAAACCACAATGACTGATGAGCACTAAACCAAGGTTATTTCCAAGAGACAGATTTGATACTATTATCTATTTGTTACGCTAGAATCTTTTCTTGCGTTTTGGTTCTGTAAAGAATTACTTGATAGATGTGTAAGGGTTAAACAGATTTTTTTTTATGTGACTATCACTTCAATGTATACTATTGTTTCTACTTGAATAATGTAACCATAACTGGTATGCTGTGCAAATCATATATCTACATTTGTATTATTACCTTATATGGCCACGGTCGAGGAAGCCATCAAGATAACTTCTATATAAGGATGAGTTTAACAAAGAAAGACCAACCTCACACTGAGACCATATTGAATTAAACTGATTGGTGTCCAGAAGTCTTCTCTCTAAATAAATCAGCTGTCTGACAATGGGGCTCCCTAACTTCTCACTGTTAGTAGTTAAATATAAATTATTTAATCATTTAATGGTTGTTTGTTTTTAATGCTAATAAATTTCTAAAAGTCATTTGATAAATCACTGGTATTATTTGTCACGTCTCCTAGCCGATATGGCAATTGGCATATTCCCATCCACATCAGGTAGATTAGTTATCGCCTCACCATTAATTGACATCTCAGTGATTTCCTCTGTTAATAATCTATCCAGTTACTCATCATGTCTGGGTGGTCTCTAAATTGTTCTTACTTGAAAAACTTTCTTTCAACAGTTTCTAGTTACTCAAATACCCTCAATCCTATCTGCCGTGCCCTGTATTATAGCTGATTTTATCTCCATTTCTCATTTCCTAATCTGTCCTTTCTAAACAATGTAGAACTGGGGTCAATTATGTCCTTATCATGGTTATCTTGGCAATAGCCATGAGATCTGAACGAGCCCTTGCCATGATTGAAATCAGTTCCAGAAGCTTATTTCCTAAATTGTGAGCATTTGTACGCATTTATAACTCAATCAGTTTTCTATGACCTGTCACGATTACCAATACACTTTTTCCAATCATCTTTAAGGGTCAAAGGGACCTATCATTTTTTCGTCCTCCCGTTTAAATAACCACTAATGAAATGTTCTGAACTCCTAAGAACTTCTACCCTCCCGCTACCAGGATGCAGACAGTCTCTATTGAACAATGACGTATCCTCCCAAACTCTGTTACCATGATTGATTAACGCCAAACCCTTCCTCCTTGCACTATTTGTTTCACCACCGGCTAAAGAATCTGATGTGGAGCATCTTATCTTCTACCGCATTATGAACAGGACACTTCAGAGGACGCTGTCTGCCCAAACTCCTTTCCGATCAGACACAAAGCTCTCTGAACTGGTCCAACATCACTGGTAGATAGATCACTATTTTCAACATCAACCTGTCCACCCTGACTCGCTGATTCAAGACAAGTTCCTCCTTGGTTTTAGTTAAGGAGAAAAAGTAAAAGTGATTGTGAACATTGACACACAAACCAATCCACCACGGGGGCACACACGTTACAGGATCCATGTCCACTCAGAGCATGTCTGCTAATTGTCCCCTTTTGGGTCTGAAGTACAGTTTAGTAACCTCCTTCATTGGTTCCTAACAATTCCCGTTTGGTCTGTGTGATCATTTATAAGCAATATGTTAGACAATGGATTTACAATTATAGAATGTTGAGGCAAAACTTAAAGTTTTCTTAATTATAATTTCCCTAATTATATTATATCTGGGTGATATTACCCAGCGAGGCTAGGCAGTTGGTTCTGCCTTTTTAATAAATTTATTTTGGTTATTATTTTGGTTTTATTTCGCTACTAGTGGTACTAAGGTACTAATTTGGGACTCTACTATCGTTTTAAATGAACTATTAAAATGTATGTTCTATATAAATAAACAATCATAGAGTGCCCCTAATATACACGTTTTCTACCCTCGACTTACCTCTGTGAGTTCTTTAAGATAGTAGAGAGAACATTGAATTGATCATGGTAAGAATTCCCCCCCCCCCCCCCACCAAAAACAACATTTTCATTCCATGACGCAAGAAAATAAAATGTAGTCTACGCCAAAAGGGGTTGAATACTCTTTAAAGCAACTGTATATGGGCTAGAAAATGATCATGTTAGATCTGCGATGGGCAACAGCAGGACCGTCGAGCCTTCACCTGTGACCCCCAGTTGGCTGCTCCCACAAGCGGAGAATGGGAGTCGCTGACTTTATCATCATGTGACGTTCTCTGTCCGCTGCAGGAAGGTCACACAGGACAAAAAATCAGAGGAGGGGGAGGAGTTAATGCAGGCTATGAGGGGCATGGGTGGGGTAGTTTGGTGTACATGTGAGATTTGAGGGCATTCTGTGACAAGTAGGGGTCTGACAGCATCAGGGGCAAATTTGGAGCAAGTAGGAGAATTTGGGATCGGGTGGGTTTATCGGGATGCTGAAGTTGTTTTGGGGCTGTTTTTTTTATATTTTGAAGCGAAGGGTAATATTCGGCCCCTTTGAGGTTATAGAACTGCCCAATGTGACCCCTGAAGTATATCTGGTTGCGATTCAATCCCATCAGAATTGATCCAACAAGCACAGAAACCAAACATACATTACACTGACTGGGCCATGTGATTGTAGCTTCACCACGAGTGTTACTAGGTTGTAGTCATGAAATTCAAAATAGCATTGTCCAGCTTTATTTTTATTAGTATTTTCATCTGCTTTAATATATGCAAAATGTAAGTGTCTTCATTAAGGAAAGATGGTTCTGTAAGTCTATATATGATACAAGCAAAACATGCATGTAATACATTCCGCACAAGTCATATCCTGCTATAATACAATAACCTCCTCTAAAGCCGATATTGGTGTGGTCAATCTGTATTATTGTGCTTTATTTCTTTACATGCAATGAAACCGGTCAGAAATACACAAACTGCACAAAGTACTGAATTCGCTCAAACGAATGATCGATTTTCATAGTGACAGCACAGAAGCAAATGTAAAACTTTCAGCATAAAAGACTCTTTGCCGTTCTCGAATTTCCCGTAGAAGTATATTCAGCTCATGGTACAAGGAATTTCAGGTGTATTTAGAAAGATTTTAAATGCTAAACATGGTGGAGGCTTCGATGAACCAGCGTTCAGCTTATCAATCTGCTGGGAAACAGTGACATCACATCACGTTTTCTATCCATCAGATACTGGTTCCTAGTGAGTTGATGAGATACATTCTCAAAACCATTAGTTCAGGCTCCAAACCGGTTGCCTCTATGGATTGTAGGTGGCTGGTCTGCTTTAAAGAAACTAAGCCTTCAACAAATATCATATGTTGTGACATTAGGTGAACTGTGGTCTTTACTTAAATCTCAGAGCAGCTGGTTACTTTCTGTACACTATCATATATTTGTGTCCGTCTGTCCACAAATTTAAAATCATTGTTTTTAATTGATGATTAAACAATGCAATAAAAAGTGAGAAACATTTTTTTCTATTAAAATGGACCACTTTTCACTTTGACACATGGGCATGACGGCCGTGTCAGAAAGAGTTGACATTTTAGAGGCAATATGTCAGCCTTAAATCCCAATTTATTATTTTTACATATTTTAATAAAATATCATATGTTCATTTTAGAAAACTTTTCAGAGGTTTTAAAGGCCAGATTGATTTTTAAAAGTTTTTTGTATTGTTTCTTTGTATTTATCGAATGTATTACAATATACAAAAAAAAAAAAAGGAATGTAGAACTAGATTATGGATGATCTGTAGAATCCCGATCAAACAAACCCAATTATAAATAACAAATGCAAGGGGGAGTGGCTTAGTAGCAGTGAGAGGACTGATGTCACTGAGGGGCGTGGCCAGGAGAGAAGGGAAACAAAGATTGCCGACAGCTTGTATAGCGAAACATGAACCCATATAGACCCCTATACCAAGTACCAAGTCCAGTTAAACAAAAAAATTTTTTTCAAAGTACATTTATGGCTTTGTTTTGGTTTTAACCGAATTCCAAAGCGTCAATATATTGGGTCAGGTAGCGCTCGGGTTAGATAAATCTCAACGTGGGCGGTTTATGTTCCCGTTACAGTGAGCAGAGTTAAGATTGGTGGACGTTGTTCAGTCAAACTGTACAAGATGTGAGCAAACGGCTCTAATCATCGCCCCTCTCATCGTTATCAGCCCCAAACGGCACAATAATCGTATGATCAAAGGTTTTATTAACTCTATTGTTGAGTTTTTGTGGCGCTGGGTTGTAGTCCTGTAGAAAGATGTTCCTTCCCCCGTTTTATAGCTCCCGTCAAACTTTATTTAACCCTTTCAAGACCAAAAGGTGGTTTCCAGCTGCATGACCCCACGCATTTTACTGCACCAATTCTACTGGAAATAATAATTTTTTTTTAAATTTCTTGAGTGACCCAAGTATTCCAGTGTTATGCTGCAAAGAGTTGCTACTTAAATAGCCCATCTTGTGTAGATTAAGATTTAACATTTTCAAATGTAAGCACAATATATCTCAGCACAAATGTATAAAATATGAAATAACTGCCAACAACAAAACTTAAGACATTAAAAATACAATAATACCTCCCCCAAATAGGATTAAGATTGGTTCGAGGCACCCTCACAGTAAATATGAGGGGTCATTTTTAAAATAAAACATAGAATGCAGTTTGTGATACCCAACTGTATCTTGTAGAATATTTAACTATATTGTGATTTCATTGAACAAACAAAGCTCCTGCCCTTTGTTTTTATATGTTTATTGCCAAGACTTGGTACAGTTGAGTTGGAAACTTCACACGAGTTTAAAACTGGTATTTTTAACTTCAAATACAGCGCTCTCTTAAAGACACTGTAGAGGCTAAATCAGTGGATTCAAAAACGTTAAGTAACATACTTAAAAGTAAAATGATTTCAGGGTCTATTCATAGCAGTAATTAGCCCATGATGATCTTTTAGAATAATTGGCTGCTGACCCTGTGAAAAAAAAATGCATCATTGTATATAACACTTTAGTTTCAAACAATGTTAGAAACTATATATAATTTTTTTTTACGTCTAACGGCAGATATGACAAAGTTACAGTAACATTTTTACCCCATTTCCGAACATCTTGGCCAATATCACCCAACTGAAGGTATCGTTTTTCTTACATTTTTCAACACGCTATCATCAAACCCCAGGCCCTTAGAACACAACGCCATTCATCGTTAAGTGGTGGTCTTATAGCTGTCACTTAGAGGGCATAGGTAATCCCCCATAAGGACCCTCCTCCCCCACTAATCTCAAGAGAAAGCGATCTCTTCAGTCCACACTCCAGCCACAAATCCCCAGATGAGGTCACATTACAGCACCAGACATCTCCCAAATGTGGGAAATATCAAACTCTCCTTTCCTGGAACAAAAGATCGGACAAGACTTCTTACGGTAGGTGCGCCTCTTCATTCTATTACCAAACAACTAGTTTAGGGTTCTTCTACTCAACCTTTACTTATCCCACCCCCTTTCTTAGACTACTATATTTTAGCACAAGACAGGAGACACAGTTACGTCATAACCGCTACCCAGCTCCTCACTGCAGCCATTCTCAGCACACCCCTGCCAAATACCGTTGACTACTTTGTGATATACACTATAACAACAGTATAATAACTGCCATAGTACAATGCGCTACTGCTGTATAGATTATTATTAGTAATACGTGGCGGAACGTAGGGAACCCGAGAATTCCGTCAAAGTCAACTGTTCGCAATCAAGACTCCTGGAAACGTGTAAAGTGTATATCGTCATCTGTCAGTGTGGCTATGGTCTAACATTAATATAAAAAAGGGGCAGGTTATTTAAAAATTGTAGGCAGAGAACCCCCTTTAAAAGGATAAATATGCAAGTTAAAACAAAGACAGTATTACCAGTACTTAAGGAATATGGCAAACTTTAAAGCAAATCAACTTTACATACAGCACTGATGAACGCTTAACCCCGAAGACATTTTAATGTATCCACGGTAGCTTTTTCTTTGATCAAAGCTCAAAACAGCAACTACACTGCTCTTCCCCAAATGCGATGGGGAACCTTTGATAAGGCCGGGTCAAGCTGTTTTCTATTCTGCTAACCTTGAAGAGATATTCGGGAAAGCCAAGGAGTTGCTTCCAGGCAGAATAATTTGAAGCGCAGTGCTGGAATCCGTTTCATGCACAGCCAGACACCCCCTGTCCCTGCCAACAGTAGTAGACACTTAAAAACACATCTACCACACAAGGTGAGGAATAGCAGCACCTCCTCCCGGGACCCGCAGCAGATGGAGGGAGGGAACGCACCGAAATATGGAAAGGGGCAGAATATCAAGAGCGACCAACGCCGCAAACTCTGACCTTTGGCAACGTCCCCCCCTCTATTATTGGGCAGGTGCCACTGTTTAGACTGCACAAGATGTTTTGGAAAAAGAAAACAAAAAAAAAAAAAAGCGACATTTTGGAAGAATATATTTCAGGATTAAAAGGTTTGTCAAGTCCAGGAAAATTCTTCTTACTTTTATTTTTTTTGCATACACTAATATATAGGATTTGTGTAATGTGAAAAATGTTATGCATTCATAGAATGAAGAGTTTATTCGAGTCAGCTGGAGAGATAAGACGTTATATCTTTAGCTTCTCAGAGCCGAGCGGCTTTATCTATCAGAATCACTTTCACTATCTTCCTGCTCTGGCCCAGGATCCGGCTCTGCCTTGACCCCTCCGTCATCGCTGTCCTTATCCCAGTCCTTCATGGCCGCTCCCATCATGAAATCGTCCCGTAAGATGTTCCATTCCGGCGTCTTGTCCGCTTTCCCAGCAACCTGGAGCGCGCAACGAAAACGACAAAGTGAGTAACAAACTAATGCAACCAGGAACAAACAAACGCTTTACTAACATTCATTTATAAACCACACGCGCTCATATCAATGTTTTTAGAACTCTGATCCACAGGTGCAAAACACTAGGTCACCTTGCAAGGCCAAGAAGGGGAGATCATTGGGTACTTTCTCCCTACTATTGAAAAAGCCACAGCACGTATACTATGACTTGATTTCAAAAGATAGAACTTGATTACGAGATGGGTTTTGTCCCAGCTATATACAAAAGTCCCATAAGTGAAAGTTAATTTTAATAAACATTACAACCTGCCTACCTTCTACACCAGTGATGGACAACATGCGGACCACCAAACCTTCTGTGGCCCCCATCTCCTTCTGACAATAAAGCAAGATCTCAGTTATAGCTTGTAACACTTCTATAAAATGTCTGCCGATATGTTATTACAGATCAGTGTCTTTCTTTACGTTTATTATTTTAAGGGTTAGAGGGAGGTACCACGCGGCCCTCGAGGTGTATCAGGTCGCCCATCACCATTCTACACCGTAGTAGTTTACTTGAAAAAGGTTTAACTGTATATAGGACAAGCACACAGGCAGAATCCTGGTGGGTGGGTTCCAAACACCCACTGTATACCACATTGCAGTGAAGAGTTTTAATTAGCAGTTACTGACAGATACCTCCTGTTAGAGTGTATCTAACAAAGTACACAAGAAAGGATAGGCTAGGGGTACTATTTACAAGAGAGACTAATTATTGTTCCTCTAATGTTACTATTAAGGGATGGCTGTATAAACCGTTTTATAGCACGTTAAATCCTATTGCAGTGGCAGTCAGCAGACTTGCCATTGAGTGTCTTCGTTCCCATATTCCCTTCATCTTCCCTCAGAGCAATCCTGTTAATCTTACTGAAGTGTGCTCCTCCTCTTGGGGGTGTGGCCTATAGGTAAGGGCTCACCCGCGAGATCACTGAGGTAGGGTATGACATAATTAGAGGCATGGCTAGGTCCAGAAGGGACTGCAAAGAGGATTGGCACAAAAATGGCAGAATTTTGATCCTGGTCTGTACGGAGGGTTAAAACTATATCTAGCACAAACACTAACTTGTGCAAAGCACAATTAAGTCAAAGTTCTTGAGGTTATCCCTTTAAGAGCAAACAAGCGACTCCAAAAGAAGAGCAGACTTGTGGGTAAAGTTTACATATCTTTAAGATGACAAAATGACACTTCATTTAGCTATCAATCAGTACACATTCCTTCACATATTAACCCCAGGTGCCGAATCATTAATACATACTATTTTAGTACGTAACAGAATGGACAATAGTCTATTAAAAACATAAAATGCAAAAACAAAACAAAAAACACTTAGAAACTATTTCAGAGATGCTTTTTGTTTTAGTGGCCTGAATGTATTCAGGAACTGCGACATGCCATCAATGAAGCATATGATTTGCATACAAGTGTAGCAATCTTGCTAAATAAAGATATTTCAAAGAGTAACAATGTTTAACTACGGTTTATTCCGAGAGTGGTTTCGGCGTGGATACGAATCAAGGTGATACAACAGCCCCACCAAGTGGTTATACTGAGGTACTGTCTGGGTCTCTAGATTGACTGCTGTAAAGTTAGCTTTTAAATCACTGTCCTATTTATCATTCAAAACTCCTGCATCGTATCTTATGACGTTTCCTACCTTCCTCTCTGTATTTCATCCTGTTTGTTCCTTGTTCTGTAATACACATCTGTTGTGTACTTGAGCTGTTGAAAGATTTATTTTCTCTTCTCTGGCTTATTCTAGTAAATCGCATATCATTTATATGATGCATTAAGTGTAAATTGAATTGCAGCAGTACCTTAGTCATATGGTCCTTATAATACAGGGCTGGACAAATTTAGGCTGCCATGGCTACAAGTGGCTCTTACTACACCAACGCTGGTTTGTTGTGCTGGAATGTATGAACACACTACAAGTCTGTCTATTGTGCATTGCATTCTATTACATGGATGAGGATATTCAAGACAAATGCCCAGCAAGCAGCCATTTAATTACAACAGTCTGGTGAGAGGTTGGCACCAACATCCTTGTACGGAAAGGAGTTGGGTACCTGCATATCCTCCTGCATTTCAAGTGTATTTTTATTACTAGGAAAAATGCCCATCTATTTAGATTTTTTGTTATTGTTTAACATTTTTGATTAACACTTTTACTAGTGTTTTTTTGTAGGCTTTCCAAAGCGTGGAACGCAATGCAAGAGAAAATCACACCAAGTATGGTACAGGAGCAACGGTGTCCAGCGTCACATACGTGTGCACCTGTTTTACAAAGGTTAAGAACGTCAGCGAGTATGGAAACAAACTAGTTTTGCTTTAGACAGATTAGCCTAAAACTAGGCACAACAGCTACGCTCGGGCATAGGACAACTATTTAAAATTATCGGGTGTGCTCAAGTAACTTTGCATCATGCCTGAGGCTGTCTATGTTCTCGTGGGAGCAGAGATGTGGGGTAAACAACTGTACAATTTACTCTATTTTACATTAAAGATGAAAAATCTGTCCTATCTGATTTGATGCATTTAACCTGATCTGTGCACAATATCTCTAGTTAGTATCCGGTTTACCCCAGTGTTCGATTTCGGACATTGGACGGAGCTAGCGGGAAATTTACGACTATGCTGAAACCAACCGCAATTTGGGATCTCCTGTGTGCGGAGGAGGGCAGGGAAGATAGAGGTTTCCCTTGTATGTTTTATAAGCTGGCCTTGGGTTCTGATTGTGTAAATAAAGAAAATCCCTATTGCACATGTGTTTAAATCGCTGGGATTTCAACTGTGTGCAAGCAAATGTCACAGTATTCTAGCTAATGGGGAGAGTAAAGCTAGGTACACGCTTCAGAAAATTCCTCATGACTCGTTATCTTTACATCCCGATCAGCACGCTGATGCATGTGTACACACTATATACGGTTTACAGTCAGGAATTGCATTTACTAGAGGAATGGGCAGACTATCATTGCAGCTCCCATAATGCCATGTAATGCAATGCTTCACGCGGATCGTTTTTTTTTTTTATATTGCAGAAATTGGTACTCGTACCTCTCAGTGCGCCAGGAACAAGGGACGTCACGGTGGCACAGAGAATTTCTGACACCAGTGATCGACAACAGCAGAGCCTTCACCTGCGGGCCCCAGCTCCTCCCAGCCTGGTCCGACTTGTTTGTAATAGCTTGTCACACTTGTGCAAGATGGCCGCTGATCTGTTATTATAGACAGGTGTCTTTCATTAAATGTATTGTTTTACCTTATTACGGAGGGTGATGTGCGGCCCCTGTAGTGAATCACGGCACTGAGCCCTGGAGAACTAAATAAATGTTCAGTAAAGACTTGGGAGCCCTGTGTTTCTGCCACTTGGTGTGGGGGGTTCTTTAGTGCAACCAGATGTGTATTACAAAACAATGAACAAAGAGGATAGAGGGGAAGGTAGGAAACATAAGAGGTGATACCAGAGTCCTGAATGATGGATAGGACAGTGATATAAAGCTAAAGGACCTGTACACCTCATGTGCAGAACACTTCATAGAAAAGAATGCTTCTATTAATCTACATAGATGGGAAATCTGTGTACAGTGTAATATAACGACTACTGTAAAGACTTGTATAGCAACAATATGTAAATGGCACGGCCCTTAGCAGCAACGCTAATTACTTAACAGCAAACCACACTTAAACTGTAACTGGCGCCTGCACGCAGGGAGGCAGCCATTTTGTAGGATGATATTTATGAGAATACCGCCTATAGATTCATTAGAAACAATGGATATCCCTGAGGTAAGAAGGCATCCTAACATTCACAAATGCATGTCCACCCATGACAGAACAAGATATTTCAGAGTATAAGCTATTGTGCTTTAATGGTCATTTAAGGCTCCCAGTAATTCCCTACAGATGCCGGAAATTTCTTTGACTGAAAGATGGGAGCATAGAATGGGAATGGAGGTCAAACGTCCCTCACATAACCTCCTCATATCCTGTCACCATTAGGGGCCTGATGAAGATTATCCCTGACCTGCTGTTACTGGTTTCAGCCCACAAAATGGCTGACTCCACTGTGTGCAGACAACAGGTACTTTAAAGGTCCATATATTGCATGTATATTTATAAAGACCATCTGCAGCTCTCATGTAAATCAGCATACATTCAGAAAAATTTACCGAAACCAGGTCAGAGTAAGCCGGGCCTGGACAACCTGTGACACACCAGGTGTTGGTAAACTACAAGCCCCAGCATGCTTTGCCAGTAGGTAGTCAGCCGATAGCTGGCAGGGCATGCTGGGGCTTGTAGTTTCACACCACCAGTAGAGCCAGTGCTTCTCCAGTCCTGGGGTAAGCAATGGATGGTGTCGCACACAGCTCATTAATTTGGGCTAACCCTGAATAATATAACAGCTGTCCTTTACAGACAGAAGACAGACAATTCCATTATAAGTTCACAAAGGTTAGAGCATTCCTAATGATAATGACAGTATTTGGACAGACCACACACTGTAATTAGCAGTTTTGTATATTTATTTAGCTGTGTCAATTTGCTGAAGTGAATGGGAGTAAAAGGTATATTGTTTATGGGTACGTGTACAAGTGCTGTGCAAATAACCCAGATAATTAATGTAATCCCCATCTATTCAGCAATTGTCCATTCTTTGTGTCCGTGGAATGTCAAGGAGCAGCAAACAGTGAGGAGGAACCGAGATACAAGACTCCGATATCATCACAGAGACGGGCAGACCACCCACTGCCTTGTGGCACAATCCCCCACACGTGGTATATGTGCATAGATGCTTATGTCCAGACGGTGTTACATTAGCGCAGGCGGATGATTATTACATACGCGGTTTTGCGCTAGTCGTCCCACTACATCATTTGTCACTTTCCACATTCGACGGCTCCTTCTCAGATGTAGATTGGGATCAGAGATCATTCTGTGGTTAAACACGTCAAATGATATATATTTTTGCACACCCAGGACGTACACTTGTACTAGGGGGGCAGGAGGTGGAGAAAGGGGATAAAAACAGAGAATGCTGTAGGACATGACAAATCTGACGCAAATTTTAAAAAAAACTTTTTAAAACAAAGCGACGGACTGTACTAAATGGGAACAGAGGTTTCCGTCACACTCAGTCCTCAAGAGCTGCCCACAGTTCAGGTTTTCAGGATCTCCTTAAACGTGCACAGGTGAGTTCATCTATTTTCCTGGGTCAGTCATTATCCCAGCTGTTTCTAGAGACAGAAAACCTGAAAACATGTCCTGGTGGTAGCTCCTGAGGACGGGGTTTGAGCACCTCTGTAGCATGTTATATAAAGGTGGCCGTCAATAACTCTGTTTTACATCAGTGTCCTCGTCCCTAGTGATCTGATCCCTAGCACTATCTAGCTGTGTGGAGGTAACTGGCGTGTAACACGCTTGCAGAACAATCTCACACGTGTCCCAGCTTCCTCGGTCTGAGAACAACCTCTGATGCTCTGAACAGACCACTGTTTGAAGCAAGTGCGGAGGGTTTAAAACCGCTCATTGTAGCCTAAAGGGAAAGGATGATTGTTAAAGATATCATTCCATAAAACATTAAACATATACCCCCTCCCCCCCCCCCATTACAAAAAAGGATTAAATTAAAACTACATGGTATATATTTATATGCAGTTTGTTTCCATTGTTCTATATCTGTGCAGTAAAACTATTTCAATGTCTCACAGTATTATTGTGCAAAGATTTAAGAAAAGCAGCCGTTTTGTGGACTGAATAACCGGGAGAACCGCAACCTATGAAATCACTAGGAACCAATGACATCATTGAGGCACAAAGTGACATCACCAGTTCCCAGGCTGCGCTCTCAGGGATATTGGTTCAACCAAAATCGCTGCCTCTAGTGCACGCAGGCAACAGAACGAGAATAGATGTCCTAATTTGTAACCTCTGAAAATTATGGTGGTAGAATTTAAACTTTGCTAAATCGAACATGTTTTTGAGTAGCTAGGAACCAAAACATTGAGAAAAAGGAGCAACCTAAGACCGTTTATTTAGAACAAAACTGTTGCAAGACACGAAAATGCTGAAATTGGAGGTATACCTGGAGTTTGTATGTTCTCCCCGTGTTTGCGTGGGTTTCCTCCCACACTCCAAACACATACTAGTAGGTTAATTGGCTGCTAGTAAAATTGACCCTAGACTTTGTGTGTGTGTCTGTATGTTAGGGAATTTACACTGTAAGCTCCAATGGGGCAGGGACTGATGTGAGCGAGTTCTCTGTACAGCGCTGCGGAATCAGCGGCGCTATATAAATAACTAACGATGAGGATACCTCTCCTATATGAAAGTGACGTCAACAAATTTGACTTCTGGAGCGTGGCGCTTGGCCCACAAGCCTTCCAACAACGTATGGGTTTCATCTGATCCACTCCGTCCCAGAGGACCAGAAATAAATTAAAACGCCGTTGCCCAGAAACCAGAACAGCGCAAAAAAAGGACCCCGGGAAAGACAATGACACAAAAAAATGGCATAGGTTGAACAAGGATAACGCAATCATTTGATAAACAGTGGGAGATATGAAAGGAAAAAAGAGAGCTGGCCTCCTTCCAAAATATAATACATTCCATACGGGCACGCAATCCTCTCTGCATTTCACTTGGGGGGTGAGGGAGTGGCCTACATAATGCAAATATTCATCAGAAGCTTATGGTGTACATTGAAAAAAATGAACAGCACTTCTGAAAAGGATCACTAAGTATTTATGGCTGCTGTACGCAAGAGGAGAGGAAACGCTTCCTTCAAGCCAAAACTATTCAACACAAAATATCAGTTTTACTAAGCAAATTACAGTTCACATTATAGGGGTAGCTGTGTGCACAAATAGGACCGATTAGAAGTATATTTAATTTAATGCAAGTGAATGTTTCACTAAAATAATAAGAGCGAGGGGTATATTTAAAGGTAGAGAAAACAAGCAGCTGAAGCTTTACCCACTAGTGTTTTGAAGAATGACAGTCTTGTGCCAGAGCAGAAAATGATATCCTGCACTGATGAGCTCTATCAAGGATGAAACAGGTTGTAAAATGGATAATTTGCACTCCTACTGTGTCAAAGACACAGAAAATGGAGGAGACCAACATAAAGCGATTTATTTATGATGGCAAGTACACTTTAGGATGATTATCCTCTGTGGAACTAGGCCTGGCCAACCTAGTGTTGTGAAACTACAAGTCCTGACATTCCCTGTCAGCTCTCTGCTGGCTAACTACTGGCAGAGCATGCTGGGACTTGTAGTTTCAGAACACCTGGAGAGCACCAGTTTGGCCATGAATGTGGGACCTCTCACAGATACCTGTATTTATTAGGAAACTAAATTATCCATCAAATGTACATGAACAATGAGTTGAGTGACCACTGAGGACAACCGATGGCCTCAGGGCTGTGAGTATTTTAACAATACTTATGCCATTAATTGTCTTTTAAAAGTTTTTCTCAACATTCCGATGGCCCCTTTTAATGGTGTAAACTGAGCTTCTGTTTTCGAGCTTCAACAAAAGGAAATTGATTAAATCAAAGACAATAAAAAGTTACAGGGCTGCCACTGTGGAGACCCCTCCTTTATTACTAAGACAAGGAAAATAAAAAGGTTCCCACAAATGACCTCCAGTGGCGTACGATGTGGAGGGTGGTTATTCATCTTAATGTAATCCTGATGAACAGGTAGCCAGGCAGTATTGGCTGGAGATGTGAGGCAGGGATTGTAAAAAGCAAAACTTAATGAAATCCAAAGCAAGAGGCGGCAGGACTCGTCAAACTCTTTCAAGGTGCACGGGGAACATAAAAACACAGATAAGCTGGCACAGCAAGAGAGGGAAGAGGCCACACAGCGAAAACTCAGCAGCTCATCACACAAGGAGTGCTTTCTGGCCGTTTATACTAAGATGGGGGGATTGTTAGTCGTGTGACCGAGATCAGAGCATCTTTGTGTTATCAGTCGTTCAAGTTCCTCTATCTTTAGATGTCCCTAGTTTTGGAGTGGGCGGGGATAGAACAACCTGTAGCCAATCAGATTATGTGAGGAGGGGAATGGTGGCAGCAGGAAGCCACAGTTATATAGTGAAAGGAGCAGGGTCCCCCAGCAGCACAGAGCAGCAGGAAGCCATGGACTGAGAGTTAGACTCAGTGCTGCTGGGGGCTCTGCTCCTTCCACTATATATCAAGAGATGAGTAATGTGTTAGTGAGGACAGGGCTGCATGTGACAGGGGCAGCGACATGATATGAGGAGGGGAATGGAGGCAGCAGGAAGCCACAGTTATATAGTGGAAGGAACAGGGTTCCCCAGCAGCACAGTAGTGATGTGGGGCTACAGTCACACTTATGATGGTTCATATATCCAGCTTGTTTCATCTAACATTAAGTTGATGGGATAAGTTAGCACCCAGAAGGCAGGGACTTCAGCATTCACTACTATAACAGGATGTAATAACACAACTGCTCCTATGTTGTGCAGGAGACTGATGGCAAACACTGCTGTACTAGGAAGGACACAATCCACCTGCTCAGCCATGTGATAGACATACAAAGCTTATCCCGCATCTCTATGCCAATTGTCCCAATGGCAGTGCAATCATCCCAGTTGTTACATCCCTGCTCCCGCCCCTGTGCTTGAATCTACCAATCCGCACAGTGCATTACTGCACAGCAAGTCTGTCAGGCTGTCACTCACACCGTCATTTAAATACTCTCTTTGTTATGCTGATCTGTACATGTCAACTTTGAACAACATTTATGAAAACAATTACACATGAAAATAGTTGTGTTTAACTGCAAAAAAAACGCTACCATCCGATCTGCTGCCATGAGCAAGACCACTTTTTTTTATTGCACCAGTTTTCGGAAATGTTAGCATCAAATGAGGATGCAAAATCGTTTCCAAGATATAATGTCTTAAAATGGTATTCCCACCTTCAGCTGACTTATTGTCTTGTGCTTTTTATCGGACAAAGTTGTTTATTTTTGTTGCCCTGGGATACAATGGCGTCAGAGCTGCGCCGTATCCCACGGCAACCCATACGAACAATACCCGCACATATAACTGCAAGGCTGAAAAGAAAAGTAAAAGCAATATATAGTAAAAGTTGCCAGATGGTATGTACGAGCCAGATAAAAGTAATCAGAGGGTGCTCCTAGAGTCTCATATTAATTACAGATCAAAAGTAATCTTTATATATCAAGCCTTAGATTCAGAACATCTCTGTTCAGTGGTTAAGTAAAGCTTCGACGTGCCCAGAATACACACAAACAGAAACCATATGACAAGATGTTTATGTGGTAATTGGATGAAGTACGGCTTTACTGGCATACAGAAAGCACTTAGAGAGGCAGGAGAGGGCCAAGTGCCCTCCGCTCACATCAAAGTGTAAACACCGACGTACCGACACCGCGGGCTCTGCACACGCCGTTACTGCCGCCCCATCAGGGAAACATTTGTTTTTCAAATCTCTTCTATTACTGAACATAAACCACACGGACATTTTCCAGGAGAAAACTTGGAGTTCAGCTGGAAGGCCGAGGAGAGGGAAATAAACGGGCCCATTAGCAGAAGCATTAGCTCATCAGGGGAGCGACTCAGCGCCAAGTCCATATAAAGGGAAAACCCAACTGCCTACTATGCACTTTTCACGAGGACATTCACAGCGCAGAGACCTCAGGAGATGTTAAAGTACCCCCTCGCTGCTTATCCGAAACAAGATGCGACTACGCTGCTCAATGGTCAGGGGTAGGCTGTGTAACTCCCCTACTGTACCATATAAATACTCCACATTGAGAGACTTATCTCCATAGGCTATAGAAGAAGGTAGGAAAGTTGTCACCTTTAACATAGGAGAATAAATAAAACACATTTATGCAAAGTAACCACAGATCCTAAATCAGCCACTACCAAATGGCTTTTATTTACGTAAATAAAAATAAACACCTCTGCTTAAAAATCCGTAGAGTGTAAGCGTTCCAGGATTTACAATCATCATTTATTTATATAGTGCCACTAATTTCGCAGCGCTGTACAGAAAACGCACTTACATCAGTCACTGCCCCATTGGAGCTTACAGTCTAAATTTCCTAACATACACACACAGACTAGGGTCAATTTGAAAGCAGCTAATTAACCTACTAGTATGTTTTTGGCGTGTGGGAGGAAACCGGAGTACCCGGAGGAAACCCTCTCAAACACGGGAAGAACATACAAACTCCACACAGATAAGGCCATGGTCGGGAATTGAACTCACGACCCCAGCGCTGTGAGGCAGAAGTGCTAACCACTGAGCCACCGTGCTGCCCCCAATCCTAGTGATGTTATCACTGCTTGTGAGGTACTCAGTGTTACTCACTGCTTAAGACACTATAGTAAATGATCAAAGGTTTACCCCAGCTATAAAACAGAATTGCTTGCGTTGCGGGTAATTATTTTTTTTAAAAACCTCCCTTAAATTATGTCCACAGTTTGATCTAACACTGTTGTTCTAGTGGCTCAGTAATTGAACGTTGCATGACCGCCAATTCAATAGGCCTGACAGAGAACTACAATCTCAAAATAAACACGGATAGCAGAATAAAGAATTAAATTACCTGACAAGCCAAGGGGGCAGAAAGAAGTGTTTGAGGGCTACACCTGTCCTACAATAGGGGTATAGGGGCATAAGGCACAAGTAGAAAGCAGACGACTTAAAATAGTTTAAAACTAACATTGAAAGAAAAGGTTCCCTTAAAAGTGGACCTCTCGCTTCACACAGATGAAGCCGCCATTTTGTGGCCTGAGCCAGCGCTGTGTCATGCCTTAGTGACGTCACTAGTTGTTGGTGTACCGATTGGCTGCCGTCTCACGTATACTGGATCAACCCTCAAAATGGCTGACTCCAGTGTATAAGAGCGACAGGTTACTTCAGTCGCAGGCTCTGTGAGAAAAGTCCAGGATACTACAGGAGAGATTTCATTATCTGGGAACTAGCAACTGTGGTGAAGGTAAACACAGCTGGTCAGACCAGTCAAACTCATTTTATAATGGGTCACGCTTGTAAAGTAGCAGCATATTTCCAAGCTCTGCGCTTTTCTTTAAAGAGAGACAATAATAGCACAAATAACTAGCATTTCACTTCACAATGAGTCTCAAAACGAACACATACAATTGAGCGGACAATAGAAAAAAAAAAATTTTTGCTTTCCTTTTATAGGGCATCTCCAGCCAAACATGACGGTCTTTGCTGGAACCAAATTACTAACTACTGACTCTTCCAAAAATGCTAAATAGATGGCGACTTCCATGAGAAAAGGACAGAACGACCCTGTAAAATTAAACATTTCAACACTGTTCCTGGCTTGTTCATTTTCCCCATTCACATCCTATATTTGCAAAATATTCAAGTCTTGTATTACTGCTCAACCAGAGAACTGCAAAACTGATGGGAACCCAGCGTTTTAGAATACAACCCCTCCCCCCCCGCAATCAAATAAGACTTCCCACAATGCATCACAAAGAAAAACGTCAAAAGACTGAAGTCCTCTTACTGTATTTAACTATAAAGGGGGGTTAGGAGTTTCTCTTAAAAGAAAAAAAAAACCCCACATAATACACCACTTATGTGTTTAATCCTGATGCAACGACAACTTCAAGGCCGACAAAGTTTTTCCTAGCTGTATTCTGAAACAACAACCAAACACCGTTCGCTTATGTTCTCCGGCTGTCCCCTGCCTGATGCGATAGCTACACGAACGCCTGACGTCTCCACTTACTAAAAAATTTATTTAAGGAACAGCCACGGAAGAGTCCAAGGCATGGACCGGTATTTTTTCACACCCACAACGTAGGTACCACCGCTATGATGTACATCAGCGATAGGCAGCCTGTAGCTCGACTGCGCTTGTGAACTATAGATCTCAGGCTGGCAGGCCATGCTGAAACTTTTAGTTCCACAGCAGCAACACAGCCACAGGCTACCAACCTCTCTTGTAGACTGTACAGCAAAATTGCGTCAGTACACAACAGATCGTTATATCTTCCATAAATCTGTTTAAGAATAAACTATAGACACATATGAACAGCACCATATTAAGCAAGACAATAGGCTCAACTCTGGTACTTCCCAATACACTAGCATGGATTGGCACCAGGGCAAAACGGAAGACAGAATAATATTGCGCTATATCCCATTTAGGAAAACCTATTGTTTTTTTTCTACTTTATACAATCTTTATTTTGTAAGAAAAAGTATGCAAAACTGAAGCCAAAATGACCACCTGTGTTACGCTAGCTACACGGTAATATAGATGGCCAATATGGAACCAAGCTGGCTACAAAGTGTATATTGGGTTCAACTGGGACCAGCGTATAATCCGTTCAGTTGATGACGGATCTGCCAGCACGTGTGGTTATCAGAAGATCGCAGCGACTGGACAATCGGATCTGGATTTGCAGAAATTGAACACAGACAAGGAACGCTCTATCCACACACACAAAGTACCTTTTTGGGTTCTCTCCGCTTGTCCGGTTCGCCTTTAGTTTCTTTTCCTCGAAGCACGTCAATAAAGTCCCTCTTCGACACGGAGGACATAAGTTTACTTCTTTTCCTTTCAGAGCCACCGACTTCTTTGATTTTATCATTTATGTTGCCCTGATGAGTTCGTACCGCGTTAAATAACTGTACAACGCCTCTGTGGGGACAGCACACAACAGGTCAGTATAATAATGTCAGATGTATTGCAGAAATACGTTCATTTATGTGTAGCAAAGTTCAGTTACCGCACCACATGAGCCATCCACCCATATATATGCACCTGTATTAAACTCCCTTTACCAGACGAGTGGGTGGGGCCATTCTCCTAACTCCGCCTCTTGCCGACGCCTCAACCATACATTAAATTCTGGGCTGACAAACTTTAAAATAAACAAGCCAAAACATTATGTCTGATATTCATGAAAAACGTCTCCACAGGTATCTATAAAGAAAAGATGGAGTTGCCTACGACAAGCACGTGTTATCATTGTCTATACTGTGCTAGAAAAATGACTTCTTGGTTGTAATGGGCAACACCACCTTCTCCTGTAACCCGGAAGCCTGCTCAGAAATCTCCAGGATCTCACGGAAACGTTTTAGGACCATGTTTCAATGTGGTCTCTGGTTTCCAGGGGACGGTGCTCATGAATATTACATCAGCCCAACAAATGGCAGCCTCCATGAGGAAACCGGTCAATGTGATATAATATAGCCAACTCCTGACAGAACGTGTAGGTCAGTGTTGGCTAACCTGTGACACTCCCGGTGTTGTCAAACTACACGTCCCAGCATGCTTTGCAAACATATAGCAGCTTATTGCTGGAAGGGTATGCTGGGACTTGTAGTTTTACAACACCTGGAGTGTCACAGGTTAGCCAACACTGGTGTAGGTCATAAATACAATTAAAACATCAGGCCTTTGAGCGCCTTTCAATATATATGCAGAACAAATGAACACCACAAACTCAGCAACAAGCAAAAGCCCCTCAACGAGCCAGTGAATGTGGAGTCATCCCCTTTATATGAAAACAATCCAAGGGCTAGGATTTAATAAACTGAGGGTTTGAAAAAGTGGAGATGTTGCCTATAGCAACCAATCAGATTCTAGCTGTCATTTATTTCGTGCACTTTACAAAATGACAGCTAGAATCTGATTGGTTGCTATAGACAACATTTCCACTTTTTCAAACCCGCAGTTTAGTAAATATACCCCCCAATGATTTATATAGGCTGGTGCTAGAGCAAAGCTTAACTCAAATCATCAAGATGGGGCAGGTCTAGGCTTTGGGGGGAATTCAATTCACCGCGAGGTCCGGTAGAATCTGTGCACAGTATCAGTTATTATGGTTAAGGTTTCAACCCAAACAGCTCTGCGGATGGCTTCACGCGGGGGCTCATTGAATTGAATTACCCCCTATTTTGTTTAGGAGGTGGCTTTCTAGCCCCCCGCTTCCCCCAGTCACATGCTTCAACTCGCCCCTCCCACCCTAGCTGATCACATGACCCAGCTAACCTGTCAATTAAAATCCCTTTCACTGCAGGCAATATAAATTCCCAAGAGATTTCAGAGTGACAAAATAATCGCACCCTGGATCCATCATCGTTCCTCAGTCACAGATCGCTTTTCAGATCAGAATTCATTTATATTCAAAATGTCCGAACATGGGCACAGATAAAACAGCGAACCCATTTTGATGTGCTGTTGTAGGAACGTATGCAGACACCCTCCCTTATCACCAGTGCCATCTCAGCTTAAAACCAGTCAGGGATTTCCAGTCAGGTTTTCGATTATTGTCCAAGTTTACAACCTGCACAGCGGAGGCAGCCATTTTGTGTGATGGAGAAGGAAACCCTGTAATTACCTAACATCTAGCGCTTCCTACCTCGGTGGTGCCTAGTTCCTCATGACTGGAAAAGCTGAATATGGGATCAGCTCACAAAATGGCTGCCTCGCCATGCGGGATGAAAATGAGATCCCACAAATTTGTCTATTATTAAACGTATACAGATGCCAGGACAGAGCACACAACAGACCATCGCTCACACGTGCATCCGAGATACTTTCCTGGAATCCCAGGTTAAACCATTATATCCTGCTCTCCTTTTTTTGGTCACATTAAAACACTTTGTTCAGCGCCTCCTTCCCCCCGTACTTATCTCTTCACATAAATCATTTGGCTCTTTTGCGGCGGATATGAAAAAAAGTCTCTTATTAGAAACAGACGATACACAGTACACAATCTCCAATATTAGCTGGGGAAGGGGGGGGTATAAGATGCAAGAAATAAAAGGAAGGAAAACATCATTTGATTTTTTTTTTATTTTATTTAACCTTGTGGCAATTCTCTGCAGATTCCTCTCCACTTCTCTGTCTTTCACGACATCTGGCTTTAATCTACACATCATCTCCCACTGTCGTTTTTCATCAAGCTGCAATAGAAACCAAACATCAGGGAACACGAAGCACGTGAGAAGGGTAACGCAGTCTCTTATCTCACCTTATGGCCATTAGTAGACCCAAGAGCTGACTGCCCCTTAAAGGGCCGCTAAACAAAAACAAATTTGATACAACGAGAAGTGGTTCTCCCCCTAAAATTTATATCTTCCCAACCACCCCTTCCTTCATCGTACGTTATTTATATATAATGGCTATGCTTAGCTTCTGCGGTTACAATATGAGTTAGATGGTGATCGTAGGTTCCGTCTTCCTCTCTGACAGTCCCGCTAATGAATTATCACGCGCTATACTCTAACAGCACAATATAGTATATCTCACATTACAATGTGCTATCACTATATTATATTCAAGTATAGAATGCAGAGAAAAAAGCCTATTAAACCCATTTCCTGTCCTTTTTATTAAGAGGGACATCCCAGCCCTGGCCAATTTTCAGCATTAACCCCTCCTACTTCCTCAGTATTATAAAGCCCCCTCCGAAAAGATGCCAGGTCCATACTGCAATCATGAATCGGTGGGGTAGGGGCTATAGCTTTAGTGATCTGACCAATGAAGGAACCAACACAGGCAAAACTGAGTAGAAGTTGTGTAATCTTTATGGCAGTGATGGACAACTTGGCCATACTGTCACTGCCCTCCAACCTTCAAAAGTTAAAAAAAAAAAAAAAAAAAACCCAAAACGACTACAGCACCCATCCCAAAAACAGACACTTGTCATAAAATTACGGTCCACTCTAATCAGACTTTTAATGAATTTCATTGGTCACGCTTTCCGTGTTTTGCGCTTTGAGCAGCGCTGGTCCACACTCATCCACTATTCTGCATTTATAACAACATTTTTACCTACTGATGACTAAAGCCTCCTAATTAGTAGTTGATAGCTTACATTAGAAAGCTGTGGTCCTTTTATGAGCAGACTAACTCCAATTAACCTATTCTCCAAGTTCTCTGACTCTACGGACATAAGAGATGAGGTCACCGTCCCTCCAACGTAAAACAGAGATGAAGAAAAATCTATATAGGAAAAGTTGACCAGCTTCATTAAGAGCTGGGTTTTAATAGCCGTATTAAAGTCATTTCGTTATATAGCTGCAGCGTACAGGACTGTTCTTTCATCGGCTCCACCTTTATAAATACTGGGGAGGCCCAAAATGAACAGACGACTAAGATGTGGCTTCAAATCATAATCACCGACTACTACGGAAAATGAAGAGCGCTCCGGACCCTGTACTCAGAGGTCAACACTGGTGATATTAATACACTATAAAATACCTAGAGTGCTGAGGACAGGCCAGTAAATGCACAAATAACTCTTTATTCCCGTACATGGGAGAAGGCAAAACAACTTCTCCAAGAATTTATGCATGCCGGTGATTTTACCATATTATACGCATATCTATTTGTTCTGGAAAGAGTCACCTGGTCCTCTGTTAGTGGCAAACCCGTATGACCAAGCAGGTTGAGATTCAGAGGCGTTCCTCTAAATATTTGATTTTGCAGAGATGTTTGGAAGAACGAATAGAGAAAAAAACTTGGCAACAAACCTAACGCACCCGTTCGTCTTTGCCCATCAGCTTTTATTGGCCACAAACTAAGGTTCTCCTTCATCCGACTTGTATTAGCCGACAACTACCTGCTACCATTAAATGCATTTTCCTACAGATAAAGGTCACATTTTTTAAATTTGTTCTAGAAAAAGATTTTCTACGAGCTGAACGCTCCCCCCGCCGTCTCTACCCAAAGGCAGAAAGGAAAGATCTCGGCTCTCTTCTGAAGAGGCAGCCAGCACCGGTAAATAACAACCAAGCCTTGAACGCACCTGTTTCTTCTTTTCTAACTTCTTCTGCTTGTCCTTTTCTTTCTCCTTCTCCACGGTTTTGCTTTTCACCAGGATGGTGCCGGCCTTGTTGGACGAGACTTTCTTGCCGAGGACTTTGGCCATGGCGTCGGCCCAGCCTTTATTTCGGTCTCCATCAGACTCGTCCTGGTCGTTGGCTTCAGGGTCTGACGCATCCAGCTCATCGCCACCATCGGAAGAGAAGTCTCCATGCTCGAAATCGGAGCTCCCTTTGGAATCTGTAGAAAAGCATCATAAAAATATTTTTTAATTCATACAATTCAGAACGTAGAGTTCTACAGTTCAGGAGCCAGTCAGTCAGTCGACTCCAGAGGAGGTTTTACCTTTTAAGGAGCCAGGAGGATTAACCTTATTGGAAGTGGCTCATAAATGACACCGGCAGTAATAATTTGGACGTATTGGCCGCCTGGCTCTCTGAGTATGTTCAACCCTGGTAACTAAACTAAGACATCTATGATTCCACAGCAGATTCTAAATAGTTACTTAAGAAAATACCACACATTAAATAAATGGTTAAGTACAGTAAACAAATTTTTGTGTTTTATTTTTTTTAATGCTAAGCTTTTTGTTTGTTATTGAGGGGTAGGGAGGTGACAGTATCCCTTCTCTTCAATCAAATTACCCCACTGTTTTTAATTGGGGAATTTTCAAGATCGGACAATTCAATTAAGGACAATACAACTATTCTGGCAAACAAATACATAAAAAAAAAAAAAAAAAAAAAAAAAAAGGACTTAAAAGCCAACGAAGAAAAAAGAGCAAAGACCCTTCTGGGATAATTAAGGGAGGTATCCACTTTTGGACAAACCCCTTCGTAATCAAAAGTAAATATAGAATTATTATAGAAAACATTCTGAGTAATATCAAAACAAAAACACTAATGTTCAAATTAATTATATGCAGAAAGTATCCAAATAAACGCAACTAATGTATCACTGAAAATGGCACAGGAAAAACTGTCACGTCTCACCCCAAACCACGACTTTAAATATAAATATCTTCAGTTCCGATATATGCAGGATTGTGAATGTGGGATTTAAGGTTAGGTAAAGTAGCCCTTTAAAAAGGAAAACAAAAAAAAAGTATTTTGAAACAGTGAATAATACTAAGCATCTACAGATGTCCCAAATATGGTCTATGTAAACCTATCTAAGAATCTACTTTGTTGCCTGTTATTAAAGGTTGGCAATCCACAAAACAGATTCATTTAAATACATTTCAATTTCCACTAGAAATACATTTCAGCCTAAAGTTCTTCCTATCTCCAGAAAACACACTGTGCAACTTGCTAATGATTTCCTTGTGTTCATTGGCTAAACAGATAAGAAGCAAAACAAATTTCCCACCAGATTCATCTCTACAACTAATCCACCATCACTGGAAAGGGAGGACAAGACTGACATCTAGAGGTAACATGGGCTACAGCAGCCTTACAATCTAATATCCATCATCTACAAACACTTTTCCGGACATGTTCGATAATAATGTGATTGGATTTTTTTTTATTAGGGAGTGGCTTAGCTTTGGGAGGGGGGGGGGCAGCACGGTGGCATCATCATCATTTAATTATATGGTGGTTAGCACTTCTGCCTCACAGCACTGGGGTCATGAGTTTGATTCCCGACCAGAGCCTTATCTGTGTGGAGTTTGTATGTTCTACCCGTGTTTGCGTGGGTTTCCTCCGGGTGCTCTGGTTTCCTCCCACACTCCAAAAACATACTGGTAGGTTAATTGGCTTCTATCAAATTCACCCTAGTCTCTCTCTCTCTATGTGTGTATGTTTGGGAATTTAGACTGTAAGCCCCAATGGGGCAAGGACTGATGTGAGTGAGTTCTCTGTACAGCGCTGCAGAATTAGTGGCGCTATATAAATAAATGGTGATGATGATGGTTAAACCAATACAGCAATGTGGAACTATACACTTTGTTTTTATAGGGATCAGTTGTAAAACACTAAGTTCAGATTTTATACAAGAGAGGGTCTGGAAATAAAGGAGGTCTAGAAAATAGGACGGAGTGTGCAATATACGCAGCATCTGATTGGATTAGCCGTGTTTCCCATCGTATCAGCAGGCGCTCAACAGAGTATAATGGCGCTATATGAATAAATAATTGATTACAGGCCTCCTCTGCAACTTTCGGACTAGCGACTTACAACAGGTAACTGTGTGGAGGAGGCCACTGAAATGCTACGTGGGTGCAGCAGCTGGAGAAAGAGGGGTTTTAAAAAAATGTAACAATCCCTTTAATAAAGGTAACAAAAAAAACCTAAAGCTGGTTAATTTCAGTTTCGTCTTAGGATGATTTAATTAATTCTGCAATATTTCTGGTACGCGGACCTTTGCATTGAAATTAGGCTGATGGGAGCCTATCGCCTCTACGTCCCTTCTTATGTCCCTGGAAGCAATAAGAAGTAGTGATTGTGCCATGTTTAGGTCACATAGCCACCGGCGATGCCTACCAAACTTCACACCTATAGGTGTTTAACTAGTCTTTTAGAGAGCATTGCAGGATTCTCAATGCATTTAAAAGGCGGCAAACACACAGAAATGGAACCAATAGCGTACAGAAAAACGGTACCACAATGGATAAAACCACCAACGGATATAGTAACACTAGAGACAATTTTAGCGTCGCACCCATTCACGTTTGTTTGTTGTTTTTTTTTTTTAACCAACTAGAGCTAACCCAGTGTGTAGTTCGCTAGAGATAAATCACACAAACTCCACCGTCAATGACCCAGAAACCAGTATCGAGCAAACATTTGGAACTCAGTTTGTTGGGTCGGACCAAGCACTGCTTGTGTTAAATGATACGGACTAAATAACTTTGCTAAAACGATAATGATTTATCATAGCAAGTAAACAAAAACTTGGCACCCCCTCTGACAGCAACAGAAAATAGTTAAACTGAGCTATAACTAAGCCCTTACATACTCGGAACATACTTTTTTTTATTTAATAAGATCCAGATTGATAAAACCATACCAATATGTATTTCCACATAAGAAGTACAGATGGGAGAAGAACTATGTCCAGAGGAGACGCCACTAGCGCAGGGAAGCCGTTACCTTACACTTCAGATATTGTTTTGATAATGGTGCCTGCGGTCTGTTTTACTTGATAATAGAAAGCAGATCTCCGCAACAGAGAACAGGCATGGAGCTGTCCATGTCCACTTTATGCTGCGTGAAAAATACTAGGTGGTCCGGAGACTGCAACAGCTAATCTGAAGCACCTCAGATGCTTCATCACGAAGGTCTGAGACACATGTTGCACAGCATTTCAGCAGCACTCCACAAGGACATTATATAAACCAAAACAACTTACTTTAAAGACATTGAATGTTTTATAATACAAAATTAGCATACAATTTTGCGAATACTACTGCAAATTAACATTGGATTATACCCTTTTGGTAGCTCGTTACCTCTACTGATACACCAGTCCTCCACGTATGATACCATGGAGAGAAGATCTGGCAGCTCCTGTGGACAGAACATATTCTTGTCTAGAGCTGGGATAGGGTGTGCAATATATGCAGCGCCTGATTGGCCGTGTCTCCTATTGAATCAGCAGGCACATTCACTACACGCCTCCAGTCCTACCTGCTGGAGACTCTTGAACATAGAGGAACAGCGATGTAGAACAGGTAACAGAGGTAGGGTCACTGGAGTGCTACATAGGTGTAAGGACTGGAGTAAGAGGGGTTTTTAAAAATGTTGCAATTTAAATAATTTGCTGATAAACAGAGGCAACATGTACTGTGGGCTGGACCATAATCCCAAACAGTGTTTTTGTTTTATTTATATGTGCACACGGCCGCCTGTGCAGAATTACAACTGATGCATGAGGGAGGATTAGGGCTCCATGTTGTCAAATGTACGTGTCCTGAAGCTTAAGTGTTCTGATAACTGTAAGCCTGTCAGTCAGCATACCCCTTACATATACAGTACATACTACACCCCACCTAGAGCTCAAAAAATGTCCATTTAAGAGCTATAGACGGACTGAGCCCTCCCGTGCAGTCCCAGCACATCTTCAGATAACGGAAGTTCCTGGTGGGAAGGTGCCGTTGTATTTGATATACGTGGGGGGAGCGGCTGGTTGACCAAAGCGGACAATTCTTCTAGCGGAGGGAACGCCGAATGTGAGAAACAAAATGAATCTGTTCCACTAAATGACACTGCGACTAAACAGAACAGAGCTAATAATGGGCATTAACGGTCAGCATTACTGAAAGAAGATTTAGCCCAAAGGTTATGGCAGTGGTTCCCAAACTGTGCGCCGCGGTGATCTTACAGGGACGCCGCGGCCTAGGCCAGTGGTTAGCAAGACAGGGGGACTACTTATTTTGGCTTATGAGTGCCTTTAAAAAATTATGGAGACTCTAAAGTTGCTATGAACTGAAAATGTTTGGGATACACTGGGTTAGGGGAATTCCAACCTCATACAATCTTTACATGTATTGATTCGTACACGACCTCCTTTAACTTTTACTAATACTGAACTATTTTTCTGGCTTATGTCTGATTTACAGCCACTTATTTATATAACTAGGAAGAGTTGTCTATTTTCATTTCCTTAGAACATTTTATTTTTACCTTTCCCATGTGATTTATTTACCAGAGTAATAATAATAATAATATTGTTTTATTAAAGAACTACAACTGTCCTTTCCAAGTACGCCCTCCCCATCATTTATGGTGAAACTACAGCCCCCCCCCCCCTCTCTATACCACAGATAGAAGTTCTTTACTATCTTATCAGACATTTGGTTAGAGGAAAGAAGGTGGCAGGAAGCACAAGGTACCACCAAGCAACAGACACAGCCAACAGCTGTCTGTAAGCACATTCATCACCTTAAGCACATTCATCAAAGACAAATCTATTTTTGGCCTTCTCAGCAGATCGAGGCCTCTTTTGTGGAGTCCAATTTAACCAGGGGACTCTAATAGCAGAGGACAGGTGTGCCAGTTAGGGGATCCGTTTTACAACCTTAAACACAAACAAAACCAAAAGGAGTATGTGCACAAACAGATCACTAAACATGCATGTTGATCTTCAGGGGCTTATTAAGATATCCTAAACATGGGCCATAGACTGGGAAGGCAACAGTGCTACCGGAGAGTTGAAAAAGAATGATTCCTTGGCTACAATGCATAAGGAAAAAGAAATCTAGTTCTGCGACAGCTAAAAATCCTGCTATACGTAGTATATTACAAATGTTACTTTACTGAGGAAATGATTGAATTTTTATATTTCATATATCATATTTATTGTTGTGCAATACACAACACAATTTAAAGGTGAATTCCCCCAAACTATTTGGTAACTAACATCTCCCTGTTCATCGTTTCATCTCCCAGGCTGTAATAGCTCCTATGCGGCCCTTCGGACAGGTGGACATAAGAGGGTCTGAGTGCCGGCAGCGGTATGGTCACCCAAACTATGTGGGTGTCTTTAGCATAGTACCAGCCAACAGGGAGAGGGGGCATGTAGCTTACCTTTAGTACACTATCAAAGGCCGGTGAAATCTCTTAAGACAAACATAGGGGATGAAAACTGCTGCGCAGGAATCTGATGTTGCAAAACCACAATCACCACTTCAATTCTAACTTATATTCTAGTTGTTGTAAAACAAAAAAAAAGGGTCTTATACACAAGTTTTAGGATTTCACATTCAATTTGTATATCTTCCATAAACTTATAAAACAACTTACTACACACAACTACAAACTCCACAAAACAATGAGGCAGGCAAACTTAAATTGGATACTTTCTCTTAGAACATCACTGATATCAAGTCAGAAAAGTGCAACATTCAGGGCTTAAGCTAGGTACACACTACAGAATTTTCCACCAACTTTTTATGCTGATGGATTTTAAATGCGATCAATGGTCAGATAGCTCGGTCCATGGACTGCATACACACTAGCCTTGTTTTAGACGATAAAGGGAAGAGCGAACGTCCCTTTAGCGTCTTTTTACAGCCATGTTGTCGTGAGCAATGACTGTAATTTGGTACACATCGTTCAGAAGTTTATACACACTACACAACGGAAACGAGATTGGAATGAAAATATTAAACGGTACGACCAACCAAATGAGGCGACAATCTTCCATTTGGGCAGACTTTCGACCATCGTGTCACTGTACACACTGACCCGACTTTTGAACGAGCGGTCGTATGTCGGCTGATTTAGCCGATTATTGGATGAAAACTGTGTAGTGTGTACCTAGCTTCTGTCACACGTTTGCTCTGGAAAAATGGGCAAAAAACAAACAAAAATTACAATCTACTGAACTTGTAGGGTACTTTGGTGCATGAGAAATAGATTGTGAAGAATTTAAAAGTTTTTGAATGTGTGAACAGCACCATTGTCTCTTATATGACCTGTTTTGATCGTGCTTCTTACATATTATTTGTGAAAAGCGCAAAAGAATAAGGCGAGTCATCCTTCACAGATAATGTTATCCCTGTTAGGAACATGCGCTGTGAGAACACTCCTGTGTGACCGAGTAAAGGTGTTTCAATTGAAAGCAGATATATATTTTATTTCAGCCAAACAATGTATTTGGAAACACCAGTGAGCCTCTATCTTTATGAAGAACTCACACAGGTGGTGTTAGAAGTATAGAAGAGATTCTCTATACATAAGACCCAAAAGAGACAAGTTGGGAAGAAAAACAGGAAAACCTAGGTCCAAAACAAAAATGTTTGAGAGATTATGTCTCATGTGAATATGTCAGTTTATAAAGAACAGATGCTACGGCCCACAGAAACCTAGTATACATACTTCAAAAGGAACGGTAGTTGTCAGTGTCTGATGGCATTACAAATTACAGGGGGGGGGTACATAAAGATTCTTGTTAATTATACAGACACCACCAGGGGGGAAATTACATAAGAGCGGCAGTATAGCGGCTCATCTTCTATGCAAAAATACCCATATGACACTAACTGGTGGCCAGAGGCTGTGTTAAGTGGCGCCCATCTAAACAAACACCTACATAAAATATGATGAAATAAGGGTGGTATGAATATTAGGAAATGTAAAATGCTGCATGCAGGGGCTGGAAATTTTAGCCCAGGGGCTGAGACTTGGCTCAGCAGTTTATTGGGGTCATTTAAAAAAAAAAAAAAAAATGCTGGTAGACCAGTGACTCAGCCCTATAAGGGAAAGGGAGTAGGTGGGGGTGCAAATGCCCCCCATGCTACATATAACTCTCAATAATAACCCCCACCTCCCAGCACTACCATGTTCTGCTCTTCTAGACTTGATACATCTGCAATAATCTGGACCTTTGTATAACTGATGCTCCAACCATTCAAACACCTTTAAGGCAGAATCACTGCTTATATTTGGGAGAACAGATGCAGAATAATATTAATGGGGCAGAAGAACTTGTATCTCTCCAGCTGTGGAAGCACAAATTCCAGCATGCCTGGCTAACCAGAGACTGGCAGGGCATGCTGTGACTTGTGGTGCCACAGGCAACCTAATCCTACACAGTCTGGTATGAGGGTCTCGCAGATCACAGTACAACCCCCACAGGACTACCGAGCCCCGGTCAGCTGTGTCCCACATACCCGCCAGCTCCGTCCGATCCTCAGCTGCCTGCACCTCCATAGCGTCCCCAGCTCACACACGTGTTTCTACCTCTTCTTCCGGGTTGGGCGGAGCTTGACGTGCCCTACTTCCTGTCCCAGAACGACGGATCCGGGCTTGTGCGGGCAGAGGCCGCCATCTTTGAGTTGGGAATTCCCTCTCTACCACCCTCCAGCGCCATCTAGTGGCCGGCAGGATTCCTAAATTCCTCATATTAGCATCTTTTTTTTTTTTTTACCCCACTAAATTTCTATTTGCAGCAACACTGACTGCACGAATTGATGTTTAAAACACCTTTAACAACAGTTATTTAACTGCATCCATCGGTGGATGATAAGTAAGAAAAGCAGAATCAAACGACTGGGACAATGTGAGAATCTGAACACACATAACTCCCAACTGTGCTGATTTAGGCGGGACAATCCCAATATGAGGGGAGTCAGCACATTCCGACTAATGGTATAATGAAGTCAGGATCACCTCTTCTTTTTATACTAGACCTTCGCATCTCTGATAGACCAGATAAAAAAGTAGGCAAATAAAAAGTAGACACACTGCAAAACAGTTAGCTTCAGCATAGAACAAAGTCAATGTATCAAATTAGAGCAAAGCTGTTAAAACATACCTCCCAAATGTCCCGTAGGAGTAGGGTCATGCACATGTACAAGTGTAGCATGCTCCCAGGAGATGCGGTGTAGCTATTTGTTCCTCATTCTCAACAACACAACACTCTGCACCCTTAGGTGACCCACTTCACATCGTCTCCGATGTTCCAAACCTTGACCCTGGTCCTCCAAACAAACTCAATATCTACCTGCTTCTGTGAATGCCGATGGAAGGAATCTTGCTCTAACACTGACTACATCCACATCAAATACTTCCTGACTTACTATTACACTGCAGTCTCTCTCACCAAACAAACCTTCTTCAGATCCCTCACCTCGACCCTGTCCCACAACTTCTCACTTCTTTGCCACCATTAATTCTCTTATCTGCCCTCTCCCACCACTTGCTCCCTCTTCCCTCACCGCTTTTCACTTCACCAATTACTTGAAAGGCAAAATTAACACCATTCATCATAATCATCATCATCATCACCATCCATCATGAAATCTCCTCTTGACAGATCCTACGCCCCCACCCACCGTCTCCAACACTCACCTTCCACCATCAGTTCTTTCCTTCCTCTATCCGAGTTCGAGGTCCTCACTCTCCTCTATTCCTCTCCTTACCTTCATATATACCGTTCCTCCCCTTACTTCTCTCCCTCTCTCTTATCCATGTCTCCAACTGCCTCTCTGCCATCTCCTCTTGGATGTCCCAATCCTACTCAAACTGAAATGCTCTAAACAGAGGTCATCATCTTTCTCTGTGTCAGGTGCCGTCTCCGCACTGACACTTGGTGCAGGAGACAGACGCCTGCACCTTCTCGGCAGCCGCATCCCGTTGCCTAGCAGCGGGACGCTATATCCGCTCAATTGTAGGCAGTCAGCGTGTCTGACCGCCAAAATCTCCCTAACCCAATCAGGATGCACCTTATGGTATATAAAGCACCCTCTGACACATGACTAGTGCCAGAGTATTGGTTCGCTCCTGCTCCAGTGCTTACAGAACTTCTGATCCTGTGTTCTTCGGTTCTGACCCGGCTTCCTGTTACTATTCTCCTGTGTTTCGATTTGGTACCTCGCTGCCCGGCTGGTTTGACTATTTGGCTTGACCTGACTTTTCTCTGGATCCTCCCTGTGTACCGCACCACTCGGTTGGCTCTGACCTGGATTGCCTGACTACGCCTGTCTACAACTGCCGCTACACCGGTGACTGTCTTGGAGAACTGCGACCTGCGTACCCTCTGCAGCTAATCCCAAACTCCCTTGCGAGGGTCCCTGGTGAATACGTTAGACTCCGTGCCTCCCTGTTCAGTTGCGCCAATACTGGTTAGCGGCCATCTCTGCAATTCCGTTACACCCTGAATACCCCCTTCTTGTCTTTCTCACAGTTGACAACATCACGCTCTTCCCTGTTCTCCACATCTATTGCCTTGGTGTCATCATTGACTCCACACCCTCATTTTCACCTAACGCATCCATTCTCTCTTGCAGTCTTGTTGCACAGCTCTCAAACTTCCCACTTGTTCTCCTACAGCAGTAACATGAATGGAATTAATTGAGCCACGATATGACCAGATGACACATTGTGATATATCGATAGACGTTGGCTAAACTGAGGGCGTGAAGTCTAATGGGAACTCTGGTTCTCACCAGGGATTGCTGCAAAAGAGTGATGGACTTCACTGCACACAACCGACAAGTCACAGAACGCATGTTGGTCTCACTGAATGATGGCTGCTGAACAGAAGAAAGTAGAGGTCAGGGCAGGCAGCTCAGGTGCAAAATGGATGGATAACATGGCCAAGGATCAGGGTCGGAGCAAACAAATGTATTCAAACAACCTGTATCAGAACACAGCAATTCAGTAGAAGATAAAGGAGTTCAGGTAACTGTAGGTATTGTATTTATTGTTCAGGCACTGAAGAAAGAGCTGAGAGACCAGAGAATATGCACCAGTGCGCCTGAGGTAAGTTGTGCGTCATCGGGGACTTGCTTACTGTGCACACTACTGAGAGTGCACAGAAGCTGGGTATGGGAAATCCGAGTCTCTCAGCCACTAAAGTGACAAATGGGCAGGAAATGGGCAAATTCATGTTGAAATGATGTTTGTCCATTATTTAGTTCAAATTGCTGTAAGAAAACAATTGGGAAATTCAGAAGATTTTGTGCACTGTGGATGAGGTCATGCTGGAGGGTCATTGAATAAGTTTTCATCATTGTAGAGTAAGGTAGTCCTCATAGACAATGCAGCAGGAATTCCAAGCACCCCTTGCAGTTGCCTGATTATAAGTAAATTCTTATTAGACCTTCGTGATTTTGTGCAGCCCAAGGGAACTACCTAGAGAAGTTGGGTGTGTGGCCCAATTTTATCAAAACAATATGTACTGTGCTTATAAAACAAAAACAGCTGCATGTATGCGTTCATTCAAAATCCCCACAGTTGTTTACAGTTGCTCCTGGTTTCAAACACATGTTGTAGCATGCATTCACAGCCGTCGTCACTAGTAATCAGCACTTGCACCTAACCTGTAGCTGGTGCAGAGAGGAACAACACATACCTAAGAGATGCCCAAAGCTTGATTAGGACGCTGCTGCGTGTGCTTGAGGTTGGCACGCCTTTACTGTACATTGACTATATGCATACGCCCCCCCCACCCCTCTCCGTTCAGCTGTCGGGCTGTCGTAAGTGTCCTTTGCACTCGTGGATTATTTGAATGTTGCTGCGTTCACTGGCGTATGGCCCGGTTCTGTGCAAAACGATTTTAGGCAAAATACAGCATGCATCAACATTTACATCCATAATGAATCAGGCCCTATATCTTCAAAATGAATTAGTTAATTGGAACACTTGATAATATTTCGGGATAGCAGTGTTGGTATCTGTCAGTGGCAGCGTCAGTGGTTATTCCACCTGTATATTTATATTTTGATCTATTCCTGTATCTAACAAAATCTAAACAATACAAACATATCTGACAGAGGAATAGTATGCTCTGAAGGTGGAGATTCCCATTTAATCCAATGTGCATTGATCCCTATAAAACACATTTTAGAGCACATTACATCCACGCCCTTAAGAATTGCGCCGTCTTTTTCTAAGGTCCCATAAAGTAGATTGTCAGGAGCACTTAGGAAAACAGGTTTGGTGTTCAGTGTGTAGTTATTCAGACACATATTTTACACATTTATCATCACAGCACAAAGATTGTGTCTTTCTGACCTTCAATAAACATTTTAAATTGATTGTATGGTAGTTTTGCAAAGTTGAAATGGCCTTGAAGCTGTGACCTCCTCACAGTGACTGACAACTTGTTGCTTCTATTGGTCATATATCTTGTGTATGAAGAAGGGGGACAAATGCATCTCTGACAAGGGCTGGCAAAAAGAAAAAACCTGCGGTACCAATTAGATCAATTTTACCACCTTAATTTTCTGCTTGTGATATAATGAATGTACACCTAGATTTCTTGTACGTTTTAAAGGAAATTGTTCTTTGTTAAAGTTTATAGACTTGTGTTAAAAAAATAGGGGTAGATTCACAAATCATACACCTAGGTGTGGAAAGTAATTTGTAACTGGGAACCAGTACCTTAACATTCTCAAAAAGGTTGGAATCTCTGATCAATATCTTAACAATAAGTATTAAGTAAAAGGTTTAGAGTCTTGGAAAAATGTTGTTAAATCCTTATTGATACCTTCTACAAAGGAAAAGTGGAGGTGTTGGCCATAGAAACCAATCAGATTCTAGCTATCATTTTATAGAATGTACTAGATACATGATAGCTAGAATCTGATTGGTTGGTGTGGGCAACACCTCCACTCTTCCTAATTAGAAGGTTTGATCCTGTTAGGTTTCAAGGTTACCTTAGTCAGTATTTACGCCGGCCTTCCTAAGGCGCGGAATCTAACGGCCCTCCCGGTCTTCTCCAAGAACCGCCGCAAGGCAGGGTGGGTTTTGCTGCCGGAGAACCGCAGGTCGCGGCCCCCAGGTTAGCCTACTGACGTAAGGAAAGAATTCTATGAGAAATTACTAACCGTATATTCAGAAGGTAGTAGTCTGGAGTTGAGACTGGTGGAATGCAGGAGTCAAACCGTGGTACAGCCCCAGGAGCAGAAGCGTAGTCCAGAATAGCCAGTTCGGTACACAGAGATCCGTCCATTTATGCAGTACCAGGGATAAGGCAGAAGAATAGTCTGGAGGATAGCCGGTTCGGTACACAGAGATCTGTCCGTTTTGCAGTACCATGGATAAGGCAGAAGAGTAGTCTGGAGAATAGCCGGTTCGGTACACAGAGATCTGTCCGTTATGCAGTACCAGGGATTAGGCAGTAGAATGGTCTGAAGGATAGCTGGTTCGGTACACGGAGATCAGGAGTCACAAGGGAGAATACCAGGGAAGCCAAAGCACAGGAAGTGCAGCCAGATACAGGTAACACGTTGCTCTGACACCTACAGTGTGTCAGAGCAGGCCTGAAGTAGGAGTTTGAATTCTCCGCCCAGATCAGCTGACCTGCCGCCGGGAGCTACCCGGAAGTGCGGCAGAACGGAACGGAGGAGCGGCGATGACACAGGTAACCGCCGTGACAGATCCATATACTCGCTAGTTTTCTTCAGATTTAATTAAAAAATGGACTGCTCCAAAGCCATATTAAAGGGGAAAAAAATAGATTGTCCGATCTAGTTGCTTCAAGGGGAAATAAATACATGTATTTAATAAAACATTAGTTTAAGATTGAATTACACAGCACAGCCAACATGTTAACTTGAGCTATCAATACTCAAATCTCTGACTATAGCAGCAAGAGTGGAGTTTTTATTATATTTGAACAATGGGATCAGTTCACACAAATACATAAATTATTACACTGTTATTCAACAATTTCAAAAAGAAGTTAATTTTAATATGCAATAAGTTCTGCCTCTCTGGGCGGATGGAATGGCGTTTTTTTTTCCGTCCGTCAGGCAATGTTGACATCTGTCATTATGGTCAATTAATAACAGGTAAATCCTAAATAGAAATAGTACATTTAGTGAAGTCATATTTAGTATTACATTAATAAAGGATTTAACAGGTATAATAGTGACATTATCCAAGACTCTAAACCTTTTACTTAATAATTATTATTAAGATATTGAACAGAGATTCCAGCCTTTTTGAGAATGTTAATCAGGGGCTGGTTCCCAGTTACAAATTATTTTACACACCTAGGTTTTACATATGATTTGTGATTACAAAAAAAGGCTGTGTTTATACTAAATAAAATATAAGTGCAAATCTAGTTACTTACATTAATTTAGTTTCACAAGTAATATTTGATACTCTCATCAGGGTGTGGCAATTTAAAACAACTTGATTTTAATCACGATTTAAATCAAATGATTTATTTAAAAAAATCATAATTTAAATCACCATTAAAAAAAACCAACATGGTTTTAACAAACTTTTAATGGTAATTGACATACTGTGCAATATGAAACATAGTCCTTTGACCTTTGACTAGCTGCTCTACTAATAAAAGGTCTGTATCTAAGGCTATTGCTTGCTGACCTAATTTAATTATGACTCCACTAAAGAAAAGTTAGACGCTCTTAAGTTTGCCAAAGAAAAATATCCCACATTCAAATACCCTTCTACCAACACTAGTCAAGTTCCAAGCAAAAGAAACCCAGTTTAATGACCTCTGTTTGACCACAATGTTGGGTCAACAGTGGCACCAATAGACTGGTGGAAAATGCACATTGGTTCAGAAACTGTAGCTGGTAATGAAAATATCATGGTAGCAGTAGAGCAATTGCTAACAGCTGCAGCATCATCAGCTTCAGTAGACAGAATATTTTCCACATTTGGTTTGGTGCAGTCAAAACTGAGAAACTACTCGGGTACTGACAAAGCTGCAAAACTTGTGTTTCTTTTTAAGGCGTTCAATAAACATAACGTGTAGGCTCATTCAGATTTACAAATCAGGCAAGGCAATAGCCAACTATTGTAACTTTTAACATCATTGCTGTTTATTTCCTTTTGCAGTTTGTGGTGTGATTTGTGTGTAGTTTGCTGTGCCATGATTGGTGACACTGTCAAGTAATTTAAATTGAATATATTAAAGATACAGTATTTTAAAAGAACTTCGTATTATTGTTTTTAATTGGTGTATTTGTTTACTTGATCTTTTTTGTAAAAATCCCAAAAAATAAAAAGAATCAGATTTAAAAAAAAAAAAAATCAGATTTAAATAAAAATAATTGGATTTAGATTAAAAAAATTCTGGGTTTTTTTTGTAAAAAAAAATAAATCTGAATTTTTTTCCAACTCTGACTCTAATTAACATTCAAGGTAGGTAGTGACTGAAAGGAATTTGATTTAATATAGGAATCTTAGGTTTTATTTCTATTGTCTTATTAATGTTTGTTCCCAATTGTAAAGCGCTACGGAATTTGCTGGCGCTATATAAATAAATGTTGATGATGATGAATGAACTGACGATTAAAGATATAATCAACTCTATTTATTAAAAATTACAGTTTATCAGTCAACTTTAGTCTGTGAAATCCATGATTGAAAGGACAATTGCAATAGTATTAATCCAGCCCTTGAAAATGGTTTTATCCATTATGGCTTTATCCATAATGTATTGGTCAGATACACTCTGATAGACAGTATATCTAACCAACAGTCAGAGATAAGGTAGAAGTCATGTACTTAGATGTACATTGTAATAAAATATATTGCCAGAGCTCTCTGTCTGTACTATGCACTCTCTATAAATTTTAATTAATACATGTGTTAACATAAATATACACAAATCTTTTATAAACCAGCACATTTTAGATGTGGTTTAACTTTTAATAAGAAATTGTAAAAACTTCACAGTTCAGAATTTCTGGTTCATAGGGGGTCTAATGTGTGTGTGTAGGTGGGGGGGGATCAATGCATATGTGTTCTAATGCGGTCATCGGCCAGTTGTAATTTTCAGGCATATTCAAGTTTAATCAATTTGATTAACACTCTGTTGTTTTGTTTTGCATGTAGGGAAAATACCGGCTGCTTTTGCACGTAGCACACAAATACTCTAAATATTTATTTTTACATTGCAATTTAGAGTTGAGCTTAGGACACGCCCCTCCCAACCCTCGCTCTTACCACCGCACATTTTAAATCCCCCACCCCCGGCAGTGCAATATGGTTTAGCCTAGGTGCAAATGTGCTCCTTTTTTTTTCTTTTTTTTGCTCCTAAATCTAAATGAGACATTTTATGTGCGTGAGCTGCTTGATTTGAATGTTGCCTGTGTAGAGAAATATCATAAGAACTATAACCATACTTGCCAACTCTCCCGGAAAGTCCGGGAGACTCCCGAAATTCGGGGTCAATCTCCTGGGCTCTCGCGAGAGCTGGCATTTCTCCCACATCCCGTAAAGTGATGCGATTCACCGAAAATCGTGTCATTTTGGCCCCAGCCCCCGCGACAAAACGTCATTTTACTTGTGGGGGTGGGGCCAAAATGACGCAATTTGATGCGCCCCACCCCTCCCGCCCATTAGTCACGCCCCTCTCCCGGACGTCGCCTACTGAAAAGTAGGCAAGTATGACTATAACACTCATTAATGTTACACAAAGGTAATGGGTTTTGTTTAGGTCACAGGCATACTTTTGCACAATTACACACATTTTGTATGGGGAAGTCCATGGATTCGAAGAAGGGGTGTCTGTGATGTGTGAAAGTTTGCAGTGGCCTCACTAAGGGCTAGATTTACTAAGCTGCGGGTTTGAAAAAGTGGGGATGTTGCCTATAGCAACCAATCAGATTCTAGCTGTCATTTTGTAGAAGGTACTAAATAAATGAAAGCTAGAATCTGATTGGTTGCTATAGGCAACATCCCCACTTTTTCAAAGCCGCAACTTAGTAAATCTAGCCCTAAGTGTGGATTAGGTGCACCAACTGCACCAACTTGTGCACTGAAGCGAAAGAACAAGATGAAGGTTCACATGTAGCCATCCTCTCTGTTGTGATTCCTTTAAGACCTATAAATGAGGATAAACCAAGCAGAATTTTAAAAGAAAAATGGGAAAAATGAAATGAATAACGGTGATGGTCCTATAGTTGTAGCAGGTTGGACTTTGACGTGACATTATGGACCTGATTAATTAAGTAACTTAAATGCCGGTAGGTGCTGTGTTTTGCGTAAAATCGTTCTGAGCTTGTCCAGAATCGGACCGTAGGCCGGTGAACGCAGCAGGGTCTGATTCAAGCATCTCTAAGATACTTATTTTTCTGTCGTATGACTTGCACTAGCTACAGGTCGGGTGTAAGTGCTGATTACTAGTGATGGCGGCTGTGTATGTCGCTAGAACATGTGTTTGCAATCAGGAGCAACTGCAAAAATGCATTTCATGTACAGTAGACGTTAATAACATCCTAATAAATGTATTTTATGGTAAAAAGCAAGCAAAAGCAAGAAAAAAACAATTCTTTTGTGACTTTATATTATGTATTAGACGTATCCTGCAGTGTGGGAGCAGAGCGGACCTAAACCCGTATTCATCACCACACGTATATTCAGATCTGTTCCTTGCTGAATACGGACGTGTGTATACCCGATGTACGTGTGTTTTTTTTTTTTTGTTTTTTTAAAAACCCACACACAATATGTTTCACCTTAATGAATCCGGCCGTATTTCCGGAATTTTCAGATCATCCGCAATCTCACAAAACTAGATGCAGTTTTGTTTTATGGGGTGTTTCCAAAATCTGCGAGGTTGGCCCGCACCGTGAAATGCATCTGAAAGGCACGCTTACACCCAGAAAGAAGCATTGGGGGTTCACAGTTTTCGTGTAAATTCTTTATGTCTACTATTCTCCTGTATTGCGCACAATTCAAAGAGATGCCAGCCCCTATTGGCTGCCAGTAATGGGGGAACTGTGAAGAATAAAGATAACCAGTGAACAACATAATAACTGTTAGCCAACTATAGCAGTGTTGGCTAACCTGTGACACTCCAGGTGTTATGAAACTACAAGTCCCAGCATGCTCTGCCAATATATAGCAGCTTATTGCTGGAGGGGTATGCTGGGACTGCTAGTTTCACAACACCTTGAGTGCCACAGGTTAGCCAACTCTGAACTATAGTGATAACTTTGCACTGAGCACTTTTTTCATTCAAAGTTCCCCAGAGAGGCGAGCACTCAAGTAATGAGCGTTACTCGTAAGGGCAGATGGAGCATCTCGATTATTCGTGTGTCCCAGACTTGGGAATTATGTTCTTATATCAGTTATGGGGCAGAGTTTTTCTTTAAAGCAGTTTCTTTGACGAAAAATTGAAAAACAGGGACTCAGGGATGTCAAGATAGAGCATTCCATACATCCCAACTGTCCTGATTCAAGAGCCGTAAAAGAGGTGGGGCTTACAAAACCGGGTGGAGTTTCACACCAAAGTGGGCATTTCTGGGTGGAGTTTGCGGATATCAGGGCGGGGCTTATTCTGCCCCAATTCCGTGAGTCTGAATGTTGAGAGGTATGGCATTGGGTGTATATAGCTAAAATAACAAAAAATAAAAACAAGGTAGTATTAAAAAAAAAATGAACAAAAACAAATAGGAAGCATTTAATAAAAAAATGAAACATCTTCACCTATCCTCTGATTTTTTTTATAACTTAGTCTTTTCCCCTTTTTTTTCTTTGGTTCAATCATTGTCACATTCACTTTAACAGCAGTTGCAATGACAATATCATTTTGCAAAACCACTCTGATGGCAGTTTCACCCAAAACAATGTGATCAGCATAATTCATCATCATCATCAGCTACTTATATAGCGCTACTAATTCCGCAGCGCTGTATAGAGAACTCACTCACATCATAACTGGTCTGATAGTACAAATGTACAGGAGTACATGCATATTTTTTCTTTCCAAACTTGTCGAAAAAATTATTTAGAATCGATTGTTCAGATCAAAGTTTAAGTTGTAAAGAAAAACAAGTTCGTAAATAGTTATCAACCGACAAACTTCATAATGAACGTCTGACCTGCAGCCTTATCGAAAGCTTCCTCAGAATTCTAATGGTGAAGTACGCAGGACTATTAAAGAGCTAAGCAGCCCGTTAAATAATCGTCCCGTATAACTTGTGCTTGTTAACCTTTAAGGTCAACTAGTTTGAACATACGTTTAATGAAATCCCTGGTGCCAGGATTTATAATACTGACTGCTGAATGTTAAATTGGACAATTTACATAAGCAGGACATTAACCTTCTGAGCAGTAAGTAGCATTTTAGCACTTAGCCTCTGGGGACAATAAGGGGACATGTTCTATATATTTGTGATTAGCCTGCCTGGAATCTCTCATGATGACCAATTGTCTCACCAAGTTTAGCGGCATAATTAAATGAATGGACTCGGCGTAAGTAAATTATCAGCGCTGTGTACAGTATATCATTACAGCTCGGAAAGATATGCATAATTTAGTCTCACATTTACTCATTTGTCAGTGTTGAGTGAGTAAGGAGACAATTTCATTTGTTGTTTTAAATGGGATATTTGATTTAGGGCTTGTGTGATTAAACTCCAACCAGCGTTCAAACACATCAAGAAGCTTCAATAATGTACAAGAGAGAGGCTATATTAGAGGGAGAGATAATCTATAGAGGCAGGGTGAAGGGGCTTAAGTGGACATGAAAATTGTCGTTTATAAAACATGCAGACGAGTCTTCTCATTTAGTGACATCATGTGTCTATTTCTGTGCGATTGCAGCCACTTGTACAGGTAAGTGTATGGATTAATGTGTCTTGAGGGGGTCCAACGTGGCGGGGGGTAGGGGCAGATTTTTGCGTTTTTTTTGATGGGAGGAACTGGTTAGACACAAGTGGACAGGTCAACGTCTCCTATAATAAGGGACTATTCTCTCCTTAATTCCTCTTTGCTGACGCAGTGGTGGATTAAGACGATCTGGTGCCCTGTTCATATGGCATGATAAAGGGGGGGAGGTGATTTGGCCGTGGGTAGGGGGGCAGGGTGCTGCGAACCGTATTATTTGACTCTGCCCCTGTGGCGAAATGGCGCAAACACGTCATTCCATTGCAGGAGGTGGGGTCGAAATGACGCAGTTCGCTGCAAATCACGTAATCGAGGCCCCCACTTCACTACGAAGAGGGCAGGATGCAGGAGAATCGCCTACTCTCCTGGGAGTCCGGGAGACCTGTCAAGAATTAGGGATTCTTCTAGACACTCTGGGAGAGTGAGCAAGTATGGTCTAGGGGCTATATATAAATATACATAAAGAGAGGCACTACGCACCTGCTTTCCACCATTATCCATACAGTGCGTGTTTGAACACAGGCATTTGTAATATATAAACACATAGGAAAATAGACGAGCACATTATTATTATCATACGTTTATTTATATAGCCCCAATGCTATTGCGCAGCGCTGTACAGAGAATATGTAATCATTTACATCAGTCACCGTCCCATTGGAGCTTACAATCTAAATTGCCTAACACACACACATACACAAGGACATGTATGAGACCTGAGTGCTCCTGGGCTGGCTGCTGACTCGCATGGTCCTACTGCACGCACCCGTCACCTGGTACTGGGGCTGCGCATCACTACAACATCATCCAATCACAGTGATGCACAGCGCTGTCATGTAGCATAGTTGGGAAGCCCAGTTCCTCTAAGGAACCCAGTCACTGTTCTTACATTATTTTAACTCATTTTCTTGGGTGGGTGGGTGGGTGGGGATTGCTAAAGCCATGGGCCCTCTCAGTTCTTCCAAGAGGAATTTCGGACCCGTTACAACAACTTCTTGGGTCCCCTTCCATAGCTGCCAAAGGGGGGGGGGTTGACCACACCAGGTTAGTGGCTCCTCCCACTACACCGACAGGACAGGGCCCCCCTCTCTCTTGGCGCCCCTGGTCACACTACTGCTTCTATTATAATCCCCCAGTGTGTTGCTATAAGCATTCGCTACCATTAGGCAAACCTAAGTGACTGTCTAGGTTGGCTGTGGTTGGGGGACTCTTAAAACACTGAATGACTGACCTAACGTCACTCACCCAATGAACCCTTGTTGCTACCACAGTGAGCAGTGGCCGCTGACATGATGGACAAGCAGCTTCTTACCTGTGAGGCTGCCGGCTGTTGGTCCTCCATGTCAGTGTTACGGTGGGAGTGTGGCACCTGGCTATGATGTCACAACCAAGCGCCACACTCCCAGTCTGAGGAGCCGAGGATGCAGTGGGATGGGGGTGGAGCTTTGTCACCACCTAGGTCGCTCCCAGGACTTGCGCCAGCCCCGCGTCCAGTCATCCCTAAGCATATAAAATAAGACATGTAAATCACGTTGGTCCAACCAATTTAATAACAATGATTTACAAACCTACTTACTGCTTATTGAGGGATAGGAACTTAATAAAAAAAAAATTGGACAGGTGTAGCACTCTCTTTCGGGCCCCCATGTCACCACGGGCCATGTATACATTTCAGTTGTAGATTCCAAGTGCCGCTATATAACACACATATATATATATATATATATATATATATATATATATATATATATTCTGTATGTAGGAAAAGCTGAGCTAATCCTCCTTCTGTATAGATAATATTTCATCCCGTTCTATGGCAGAAGCTGTGTTTAGGCAAAGACGGACCACTCGCAGGGGACGGCTGAATATGAATGACCGAATTGTAGCTTATGAATGAGTAACTTAATATGTTTCCCCTCAGGGTTCTAATTAACTTGAACTATTGAGACCAAATACATTGAAAACATACCTGGGGTTGAATGGTCTTATAAAGTGTGATTGAACACTTGAGTAGAAAGTAACATTTTGAATAATTCTTTCTACGCATATCATTTACAGGAACGTTACCAACGTACCTTCCAGCGCAGTAATTGTGCTCTTTTTTTGTTGTTGCACCCTGTCTGGGTATAAGTTACCTGCTATTATCCATGAGCATCATTGTTACTACTTTAACGTTACCCTTATGATCATACAGAGGTGACAAGAAACAAGAAGGCCTATTCATACTCTATCATTATTACCAGGATCTGTAAAATATTATATAATTCCTGTTTCATACCCCCCCTCAAGCTCTGCAGAGGGCAGACATTATTATAGAAAAAAGAGGACAAAATTGTATTTAATTGTCAAACTGGATCTATGCACCACAGTCATTGACCAGGGGGTAAATGTATCAAGCTGAGAGTTTTCCGGCGAGTTTGAAAAGTGGAGATGTTGCCTATAGCAACCAATCAGATTCTAGCTGTCATTTTGTAGAATGTACTAAACAAATGATAGCTAGAATCTGATTGGTTTTTCAAACCCACCGGAAAACTCTCAGCTTGATACATTTACCCCCAGGTCTCTGTCTATCACACCACACTCCTCCCATTGCTTCTCACTGAAACTTCTCCTATTAATACAGGAGGAAGAGCGCAGCGATAGCTAGTCAATGATGCAATCACTGCGCTCCTCCTCCTGCTTAATGAATGTGGAATTTCACTGGTGAGGGAGAAAGAAGGAGGTACAGGGAGTAATGTTCATAGAATACTGTTCATATTTCAATATATATCAAATGACCTCTTAGCGCTCTTAAGAAGAAAAGTTTTATCTCTGTAATCTATTACAGACAGCTAAAACTGTACTCAGATTTTTTTAGGTCAATGGAATAGATTTACTAAAACTTTTAAAAATGAATGTGGAGGTATTGCCCATAGCAACCAATCACATTTTACTATCTTTAAGTGATGGGCAACAGGCAACCTTCCAAAGCTTCCTCTGCGGCCCCCATATCCTCCCGGCTTTTATGTCAGTTTCATAAACACCAGATTCTGCCGGCTCCCTGATCCGATAACTTATCAAATAATCGAACAGAAAAACCATATATACCCTCTATTTTGTCAAGAAACCGCTCCTAACTACCTTTACCAGTCACAAACCGCACTCTGCGCACTCGTGACTTGGAAGTTACTGTAAGGGGACACACAGGATTCCAGCAATGCAATCTTGCACTCACCTATCCTTAACTGGTCCCTTCTCCTACACAGGAACCCACTTCTGCCACCACCTATCTATAAGGCCTGTAGAAAGTCTATGACTTAATTACCCAAATGTGCACACTCTGCGCTAAAAGTATTAACACTTCCCACAGTGGTTTTTCTTAAAGGGTTAACACAGCCAAACAATTAACCTTTTCTAAACCGGCAAGGAATTCGGTTAGAGCAAAGACAGCAATTTTTAAATTTTAGATTTAATATACAGAAAAAGTACAATGCTTACAGATTATAAAAACTATTAATTAAAGATGACGTAACATACAGCAAAACTTGTACAATTAAAAGGAAAAAGTTTCACAATATAAATTTGCATTATAATCTGCACCAAGGAAAATTGGCTTAGAAGATGGACAGGTTATCAATCTTGATTGGTTTCCCAAAGGGCAGACCATATCTTGTAAGTAATCTCATACTGAGGTTGGTCTACAGGGGAGGCCTGTGACAAGTTTTACAACCACAATTTACATCTTCCTTGTTTAATCCCCAATGCTAAAATGTAACATATCTTTTTCTGGGCAGTGTCACACAGTATATACAAGTATATTATTAATAAATACAATGCAAATTTACCAGTCTACAGAAATTTACCCAAACAGGGATAGGACAAGAAGAGTTGCTACTCATTTCCTCTCATTCCCTGCGTGACAGACTGCTTTTTTTGACATATGGTTTTCCCTTCATCATCTTATTTATGAATATGTGGTTGATCACTAATTATATTGATTGTAAGTGGCATTTTGGAAATGGAATTATATTTGTCAATATAAAATATAGCAAGCCATCATGTGGTCACAGAGCCAATGTCTTTTTGTGTAAGACCCGCCTGCTGGGATGGTTCCATGAAGTCTCTTTAGGTTCCAAAAAGCACTCCAATACCAGAACATAGCTCACCACATGAGGTATTTGAAGCTGTTCAGTTGTCCCTAGAGGTGACAATGTTATCTTCATCATCATTATCATCATTTATTTATATAGCGCCACTAATTCCGTAGCGCTGTACAGAGAACTCACTCACATCAGTCCCTGCCCCATTGGAGCTTACAGTCTAAATTCACACACACACACACACACACACACACACACACACACACACACACACACACAGACTAGGGTCAATTTGTTAGCAGCCAATTGACCTACAAGTATGTTTTTGGAGTGTGGGAGGAAACCGGAGCACCCAGAGGAAAACCCACACAAACACGGGGGGAACATAGAAACTCCTCACAGATAAGGCCATGGACAGGAATTGAACTCATGACCCCAGTGCTGTGAGGCAGAAGTGCTAACCACTTAGCCACCGTGCCGTTCTTTGGTCTGCAGGGCCACAGAAAAAACACAGGTCAGTACTTCTGGCCTAACATTTTACACATTGAGTTAGATCATTATCCCTGTGATAGCAGGGCCTTGCTTTGAAATCGTTTACATTACACCATACTTGCCAACTTTGACAATTTGTCTTCCGGGAGGTCTGTGGGGGAGGTGGGCGTGTGGGCGCCGGGCTCAGCGAATGATGTCTTTTGACCCCACCCCTAAACTGCCATCACCATTTTTGACCTATAATAGCAGAAGACGGGGACACAAAGAAGCGTGAATCACATCTTAAGCCCCGCCCCTACACTTAAGTAACTAAATGGAAAGGATGCGGAAGGTTGCCCGGCTCTCCTAGGAGTCTGGAAGGACTCCCAGATATTTGGGAGTCTCCCGGACATTCCGGGAGAGTAGGTAACTATGCATTACACCCAGGCTAACAGAGAAACACAAATTATAAATGGATTAATCTGATCTACAGTACTTACAATGCAGCCCCTTATGTTTATGCTTTATTCACCACAGTTATGTTATGGGTTAATCTTTATAACTGTAATTCCTCCCTTTTCACTACAGTCCAATTTGTTTATTATCAGCTTGTAACACATGTTTAAAGTGCCTGCTGAAATAATATTACAGATAGGTGTCTTTTTCTTTGATTAAATGCATTGTTTTAACTTATTACTGAGATTAAGGGTAATGTGTAACCCTCTTGACGTAGGTAGAAAGCTGAGAAGCAGTAATGCACTTACTATCACATCACTGGCCCTGCCCCTCTGAATGAGTCAACCAATCCAGACAGTGCATTTCTACCAAAAAAAAGTTGACAAATCATGTCATTGAGGCCCCCATCCAGCCCACCTCACTAGGAAGTGAGCAGGATACAGGAGAGCAGCTGCTCTTGATTCAAGGGTAGTGAGGAAGCATTTATCAGGGCGTTTCCTGGTTTGTGGCTAAGTCTCTTCTTACAAAAGGACTTTGTCTTCACAGGTGCTGATGTGCTTTACAGTAGGGATCTGTCACATTTCCAAAGCTGCTAATTGAGATATTCATTTGGGTGCAGAATTTCACATGTTTCACCTGCAGGATTTGGGCTTACGCGTTTCACATGGAATCCTCCTGTTGTTTTTGTTCCCAGAAGACTCATTACTTATTATATCCCAACCAAACTACAAATTCCTCAGAAGCGATATTTTCACACATAGGGAGTCATGTAGAGTTGGGCGCATGCTGCATATAATACACATTGTAACTTTGGGCATGCCCACACAGCACTAATTATGTTTGCAACAATATGAAGACCGAGTCACATTTTGCACCTACGACCGCTTAGAGTAAACGTGCCTTGTATAGAATGAGACTCAGGAGCACCTGTGTCTGTCAGGAGACGGGAAACTGCGGGTGATCGATCACTGCTGTAAGTTACAAACTGATAATGATGACAATCAGCGGAGATGCGTCTGGTTCAACATACCTGCGTAAGCCGTGTCTTTCCTTCTAATGCAATTTCCGCCTGCGTTTAGAGGGAAATTGCATCCAACTCACGTGCATGTGGAGCGACCATTCCACGAAAGTGGGAATGAAAGTTTATATCGCCGAAACTTTGCACCTCTGCAAAACAGCCTTTTCCATCACACAATTCAATTTGCAAAAAATTCCACCATATCTTCAGCCATCACTATGGTGATTCAGAGTTATTCTTACAGTAGATTATTTACCATCCAAGCACATTTGAAGCAGGTAAGAACAATTTAGGTGTGTAAACACCACATAATAAATACATACAGAAGCGACACGTAATAAGGACATTCTCAACGTCACCTCATGAGCCTGGAAGTTTGTAAATATATTATAAATTGTGATGTCAAAGTTTCTTTATTTGATGCACACTTCCAGAAAGACGCACAGTCCCACAAGAGCAGGCTCAGATTGATTTTACTGGAGAGTCCCAAAAATAGTCAATTATGCCTGGGCAAGGCGGATAAATACGCAGATTTGCTGAAATAGAAGTACACATTTTTGCATTTTCATAAATGTCTTATTGTCATAATGTGATCCAGTACAGGTCAAAAAGCTGAAATTTTGGTCAGTTAAGCTGCTGCGACAACACTGGCCCTTAAGTTATTAAGTTATTCGTTTTCGTTGACTGCTTTTAACATTCATTGGAGTGATTACTAACATCGGAAGTTCGGGACTTATGAATCTACAAAGGAGAGCTAAGTAAACATATGTGTTCCTTTCTGGTGCCTATAAATATTTACTATTATTCTTGCACATCTATATGAACAAGGACTATGCCAATTTTAAACCTGACAAGCTAATGTTGAAAATACAAAAGTATTAAGAACATTTGAAATAATCAATCTTTTTTCTGGTGCCAGAATTGCACCTTGCGGTGGATCCTTTTATTGCTATATGTTTGGGTTCCAAATTGAGCCCGCAAAGGAAATGATTATTATAAATTGCTAAATGGATTGGTATTAAGAAAAGCTTGTATCTAAATGGTGGCTTCTTTTCCGGACTAGGAATACAAGTAATCCACATTATCCTCTAATATAGCTCCAAAGGAGCAATTCTATCATATTCAGCAGTCCTCGAATCGGATCTCATTAGTGGCATTTCTATTTTTCCACATATGGTACCATATGATAATTATTTTTGGCCAACAGCTTGATTGTACTTTTAGGACAAGCTTGTTTCTGTACAGCTGTTTGATTTATTTAGCCTCTGGCTTTATGCTGAATCCATTTTAACATTGTTTTTAATTTGTAATAAATAACTTATTTAAGTACTTGGTGCTTTGCGCTCCTCTTTTTGTGCCCAGTTTCCTTAAGTTATTACAATGATTCTAATACAATGTTATAATTTTATTTGGCCAAGCAACCAATACAACATCTTCTCCTGATATTAATTATGAAATTTGCAGAATTTGCTTCCATTTTCCCTGAAAATTTCATTTCCAAATCTGAATAAAAACACCCTTGCATATTTGCACTCAGCGTTCAATTTAAATGTTCTAAAAATAAACCTTATTTTTGATTTGAAGAGGTGTAAGGGCGATAGATGATGGGAGGAAACCAGTGAACAAAATAACAATTAAATTAGATAACACGGAACTCGTTTTCCTCAGGTATATATAGCGGCTCCCGGTGCTCTTTAATATGCGTGTTCAAATATGTGTTTTCTCCTCCTGCAGTTCTGAATAGAATCATTTCTTTCTCTTTGGTACGTCAATCACAATGACAGGTACCAGTTCCGCCGTCAGTGCCCCGGGGCTACGGCAAGTGACAAAGACACTTTCAGTTTGTCTTGTGCTAATGTAAAATGCCCCAGACCTCTCTTCTTATTCATCTTCATCTCGTTGACTAATGCTGTTCCCATGTTGTTACATGTTGGTAAAATAAAGAATCTGTTCCGACATCTCTGTCAACAGTTTACTGTAATGTTCCTCATTAGTGAAGTTGAGCTGTCGCACGAGTGTAATTTAATCCGTTCAATTATCACTCAAAACTGTCAGAGAAAAAAGTCTTTGTTGCAAAGTGGGATTTTTTTTCTGTTAAGCTGTTATGAGAGCAGCTGATCTGAGAGCAACAAGGGCAGGCATTGTCTTTGATAAGATGCGTTCAGCTTTGTTATTTATTCAGTAAAGCTGGGTACACACTACAGAATTTTTCACCAACTTTTTATGCCGATCGATTTTACATGCGATCGATGTTCCGATCGCTCGGTCCATGGACTGCATACACACCAGCCTTGTTTAGGACGATAAAGGGAAGAGCGGACGTCCCTTTAGCGACTTTTTACAGCCATGTTGTCGTGAGCAATGACTGTAATTTCGTACTCACTGTTGTGGATCGGTCGGAAGTTTATACACACTACACAGCGGAAACGAGATTGGAACGAAAATATTAAACGGTACGACCAACCAAATGAGACGACAATCGTCCATTTGGGCAGACTTTCGACCATCGTGTCACGACACACACTGACCCGACTTTTGAACGAGCGGCCGTATGTCGGCTGATTTAGCCGATTATTGGATGAAAACTGTGTAGTGTGTACCCAGCTTTAGCTGTAAGTTGCGCAAACAACAAATGTGCAAGCGTTGGAAAAAGCACCGCAATAAGGTGGGTAGTGGCAGTTATTAAGCTATGATTTAGCTCAGGATATCTTAAGTAAAGCAAGTAAATAATTCATGAAATCAATACAATGGTTGCTGATGTCTCCATTGGAAGTATGTGGAGTTGTTTGCCTACAACAAAGCACCAACAAAAAAAAGTTAAAAGGAGTAAAAGCTGGAGAAAATAGCATCAAGGAAGGAGAGGAGCAGTGGGTAAGAATTAAGCAAGAAGAGCAGGTAAGTAAAGGTGTTTGGGTGAAGGTCAGGCAGGGTACGGTCGCCACAAAGGATAAGGCTGGGTATACACTGCAGAAAATTTCTCCTGATACAATAACATTAACGATTTTATCAACAACTGAAAAATAAAAATAAAAAAGTCCCGATCAGCAGCCGATTCCTGTGTACACACTGTACACGTTTTACAAGATTTACCTTCAGATCTTTGCTCTTCATCTGTCATAACCATCTGCTGAAAAGACGGTGACTCTGCACACTGCATAGAGATCTATGGACACTGCCGGTCCTGAGTGCTTACACACTGCAGGATTGGAACGACACCGTTCCATTGTTAAACAAGACTTTTAGTTCATTTTAAAAATCAAAGGAAACAATACGATGAGCTTTAGAACGATAATCGTTCGTCGTTCGAGTGCACACATTAGTGCGATATCGGGCAGAACGGTCGTTTATCATGTGGTTGGCCCAATAATTGTCTGAAAACCCTGTAGTGTGTATCCAGCCTAACATTGGGCAGGAAATGTAATGAGGGAATATAAGTGCCTAGGTTGTAAAAGATAAAGAAAGACTAAGCCTGCCCAGGGTTAATATTGCAGGGTTTTTTGTTATGGTTTACCAGCCAATCATTCATCATCATTATCATCAGCTAGTTATATAGCGCCACTAATTCCGCAGAGCTGTACAGAGAACTCATTCACATCAGTCCCTGCCACATTGGAGCTTACAGTCTAAATTCTCTAACATACACAGACACGCACACAGACAGAGACTAAAGGCAATTTAATAGCAGCCAATTAACCCACCAGTATGTTTTTGGAGTGTGGGAGGAAACCAAAGCACCCGGAGGAAACCCACACAAACACGGGAAGAACATACAAACTCCACACAGATAAGGCCATGGTCGGGAATTGAACTCATGACCCCAGCGCTGTGATGCACTGGGGTCATCACCCCTAACCACCGTGCTTTGTGGTTACGGATGTTTGGGGATGACCTGAGCTAGGGTGGGTTTATAAGGATAGGATTAGTTTAGTTTCACTTTCTTGCCACTGGAAAATTCCCCTTCCACCCATGCCCAGATGTCATTGTGTTGATAACATTGTTTGTTTGTTCTCCATTTTTCTTCCTGAAAAGTCTTGGTGGCGTAAAAGCAAAGTGACACATTCAGGTGACGGGTGGGCACTCTCCCTTAATAGGGAAGTTCATTTAGTAACAATCCCCCTTGGGGTGTTATAGAACACCGACTTTCCAGGCGTGCCCCAACTAATGATCAAAAACAGGGTAGAGTTGGAGTTCACCGCCTAGAAGTGTCTGAGTACATTTGGGTTGCTATAATTCTGGCTTTTGGAGTGGCTTATAGCTGATTGGTCGCCACCACTTTAATTTATTTTTGATAAAATTTATTGGTCAAACAAATGTCAGGTTTCTATTTATTAAGTAAGATAACTCTGGGTAAGGGCGCTCCGCTAAACGTTAAAGTGTAAATCAACTGCTAGGCCACCTATGACTAATTTTAGAACAATTGCATTGCTGTAAATTGAATCAGAAATCAATAGGTTTCGAGACTTCTACAGGAAGATCCCCCAATCCTGCAGGTCTAATAGGAATAGGATAGATTGCTAGACAAGACAACAACCATAATGTTTCTCTTATTATTAGACATATGCCCATTATACAAGTTATATTCCTGCACATCCACTCTATACTGTTTTGATATTAACAATATCTGGCCAAGCCTGGAATACATTTTAGGAATTCATCATCACCATCATCACCATTTATTTATATAGCGCCACTAATTCTGCAGCGCTGTACAGAGAACTCATTCACATCAGTTACTGCCCCATTGGAGCTTACAGTCTAAATTCCCTAACATACACACACACACACACACACACAGACAGACAGACACACAGACTAGGGTCAATATTGATAGCAGCCAATTAAGCTACTAGTATGTTTTTGGAGTGCGGTAGAAAACCGGAGCACCCGGAGGAAACCCACGCAAACACGGGGAGAACATGCAAACTCCTCACAGATAAGACCATGGTCGGGAATTGAACTCATGACCCCAGTGCTGTAAGGCAGAAGTGCTAACCACTGAGCCAATTGTGTTCATTCTTCAAAATGTTTACTAAATATCTGTTATAACCTCTGGATACCTTAATCCATTGATATCTTGATTATCGTTGATGATGTATTGTTCCTTCATTTTGAACATCGTATTTTCCCTTTGTTAACACCATATGCTATGCTCATATTTTTCATGTATCTTTGTATTATGTGTTATGCTTTATGATTTCAGTTTATTTTATGCTACTAGCCTAAAAAGTTTATATAAAAAAAATAAAACTAAGAAATCTATGGGTTTTTCAAAAAACACAAGAACTTGCCTTCCCATATCAATTTTATTCCAATAGATGCTTGCATTTGCAATAAATGTGCAAAGTGGTATAGTTATAATATCATTACATATCAATCACACACACTTCTATCAACTTTAATCCGATCACCTTTTAGGATGAGAAGTCTTCACTGAGGACATATTGGGCCACTTTTCACCCTCCGGTGCATCGATTCTTTTAACAGTTCAATAAAATGATCAGGCTGAATGGATGGATTGATGCGGTATGTAGGATACACAAAATGTCAAACACAAGGGGGGCAAAAACATAATGCAGATGATAAAAGTCAAGTTGAACTCTTGAAGTTATAGGTACAAGTAAGCAATAATTTTTAATGACACAGCATGACCTGGATATAAAGTTTCTTTCCTAAATAGTAATGCCCAATTACAATTATCCAAATTAAAAGTCAACCATTCAGAAGTTTGAACCAGGCTACCACACCCGAAGGGCTGCATTTAAATTGTGTGCTTCCTATTGTGAGTGTAACATAGTAACATAGTTGATGAGGTTGAAAAAAGACACCAGTCCATCAAGTTCAACCTATTTTGGATCTCCTGCGATCCTGCACTTATATTTGAAATTAATCCAGAGTAGGCAACCGCCCATCTGTTTCAATTTTGAAAATCCCCCCAGACTCAATATTGCAATCCAATTTTTACCCTATATCCACTACTATCCTTTATTTTAAATTAACGGTCGTATCCCTGGATACACCTTTCCGCTAAAAATGTGTCTAACCCTTTCTTAAACATATCTATTTAATCTGCCATCACAACCTTCCCTGGCAATGAATTCCATATCTTGACTGCCCTTATTGTAAAGAACCCCTTCCTTTGCTGGTTGTGAAATTTCCTCTCCTCTAACCTTAGGGGATAACCACGTGTCCTGTGTATGGTCCTTGGGGTAAAAAGTTCCCATGAAAGCTCTCTGTATTGACCCCTAATGTATTTGTACATAGTAATCATATCTCCCCTTAGACGCCTCTTTTCTAAAGTAAACATGCCTAAACTGGCTAACCTTTCCTCATAACTTAATGACTCTATACCCTTTATCAATTTTGTCGCCCTTCTCTGAACCCTTTCTAGTTCCAAATTATCTTTTTTATAGAGTGGTGCCCAGAACTGTACTGCATATTCAAGATGAGGTCTTACCAACGATTTATACAGTGAAGAAGCCCTAAATTAATTATTATGTACCCCACATACTGCTCTGGCTGATAGCTCCTCTTCCATTATTTTTTTTACCAGGGAAAATAGGTGGTTGGTAAACACCCAGTAGCAATAAAAGAGCATAAAAAAGCAAAAAAAGTTCAATAATTAAACAAATAAAGTCTATTACAATGTTTTCTCCTGTGCAGTGGAGTCCTAGTTTGCCAAAATGGTAATAATATCCACTGGCTGGATCTCTGTTACATTTAACCATAAACATACAAGCTGTGAACTTAAAGAAAAATGCAAACACTTAGGTAAATGAACAACTCCAGTATATTGAAAGCAAGGGCTGTCACATAGTTGTGGCTCATGCATTAAATAAACATCCCAGCATGCTCAGGGGCATGCATAGAAAGGTTCGACTGTCCTGGTTGTCAAAAGTCATGGTTAGCACGACTGCAAGAGGAAAGGATGGGAGATTGTTGGGCTGTGATTGGAAGAAGTGACCAAGACCTCTCAACTTGCTAATGTTATTTAACAAAGAACAGTGTTTAAGGTAATGTAATCTTGGAAATCCAAGAAAACAACAGCAACAGCAAAAGGGAAAAGAGCTCAGAAGAACGTACTCCTGGATCGTGCTATCTGTGCATTTAATTGAAGAACTAAGCAAAACTTACTAGTAACTGCAGATCAACTGAGCACACAGTTCTACCTGTGGCGCACACAGCCAATTTAGTCACAAACGGTCCGACAAGAACTCGGAGCAAAACAGGAAAACACACCTAGGAATGCTCCTTTGTGATTTCAATGGTGCATAGAGCACAGACAATGTACTACGGGGCAGTGGAGGAAAGTGGTGTTTTCAGATGAATCTTCCTTTATCGTGTTCTTGAGAAGTGGATGAGGGCCTGTGTGTCATCAACCTAAAGAACTCTAAAGCTGGTGCTGGTTTCCATCCGTGAAGTGTTTCGGTGGTTCCATAATAGTGCAGCACGGTGGCTCAGTGGTTAGCACTTCTGCCTCACAGCACTGGGGTCATGAGTTCAATTCCCCACCATGGCCTTATCTGTGTGGAGTTTGTATGTTTCTTCCTGTGTTTGTGTAGGTTTCCTCCGGGTGCTCTGGTTTCCTCCCACACTCCAAAAACATACTAGTAGGTTAGATGGCTGCTAACAAATTGACCCTAGTCTGTCTCTCTCTCTCAGTTTAGACTGTAAGCTCCAATGGGGCAGGGACTGACGTGAATGAGTTCTCTGTACAGTGCTGTGGAATTAGTGGCGCTATATAATTTTCCTGAGATGGCTTGGGTGAAGTCATTGAAGGCAGGGCCAGGCTGGATTTGGGGGGCAGGGGGCATCCCTTTAAATTGTTCCTAATGGGATGCTGAGTTGAGTCTTGCCTCGGGCTAAAATTTGCCAGCCCTCCCCTGATTGAATGGTACTTAACGGTACTGTGAGCATCTGCAGGCTTTGTTTTTTTTTTGTTCACTACATGTACATACATGAGTGTCCGTACATGTGCATAGATGTATGTGCCTGTGGCCAAATTTAAATTGCTTGGTCTAGTCTGCCAGGTCATAAAGGTGACAATGAGATGCAGCTGCCATCCGACCCGAATTTAGCAGCCGTCTCAGTTGACATCTTAATGAAGCCGGAATCGCCAGCCTTTCCTCAAATGCAGCAGTTTGTGGCAAATTAAGTCTAAAATGACCAAATTGACTTGCAAAATTCCACCTTTAAACTCTGTTCTTACCTCATCTTTTCTAAAACTCTTCATGTATGATAACAAGACTTTGGCTAACTATAACAACACTTTTCCAATGTCTAAAACATGAGGCGGTCAAATATTACTGCATAGTACTCTATATATACGTACTTGTTATTAATGAACTGGCCACTAGGTGGCGTTGTTCAGTTGAAAGTCCTGATTGTGAAAATGTAACATCATTACACACGGCATGATTAATCAATATGGCTGCTTTCACTTTTATTAATATATGCAAATGAGCAGATAAATAATGTTCGCCGAAATTCTGAATAACCTCTGTCCGTGTGTTTTGAACCAAAAAAACTAAATGGTTTGCAAATTGGGGAAATTGTCCCTTTAACAGTTAGGATTATAAACACACGTGAACTTTTATTCAAAATGCTTATTGTGAAACAATTTGAATAAAACAGAGATTTTGCAGCCTGTAATGCCTATTATCGTTACTTTGCTGGAGAATAAGGCTGCATTCACAAAGACAAGTGCTCTCAGAAACTAACTCATTAAATCTACCTAAAAGGGCCTCATTTAAGAAGCAATAAAATTTTTAATCATTTTATTATTAAAAGAGTGTTTAATATGTAGCTAATTAAATGCCAAAGGCAGGTTATCTGAGCTTAACCTTCAAAAGGAAAATGGTGCATCAAAGTACGACTGGCATCATGTGAGACAAATGTCACACCTATAATCAGTCCGTGACAACTCGCTGGTGGCATTTTCCACCACGATAGTTAAATTACCTGATTAAATTAATAGCCATTTATATGTTTTAGGAACTGCTCAGACTTAGAGTAAATGAAAATGAAGTCCATTATCTCTTTTCCAGTAGACTAGATGGACCCTAAAATAAAACACCTATGCCCATTGTTCCTATTATTTAGATGATACAATTAAAACCATCTAAAGGAGTTCTAATTCTCTGTTTTCGCTGATGATCAGAGATGAGAATTAGCACAGTCTATTTCCTCTGTATTTATAGGAACATTAAATTACAATGTAATCCAAGGGAGTGTATACTGCTAGCATGCCTTGACTTTCTGTTAAGTAAAAAAGAAAAAAAAAGAAATCACAGGAATATAAAAGAAAGGAAAATTGATAGAAAATAAAATCAATATGAAATCCTTCTGTCTTTCGTACGAGGGTCCTTAAAGGGTAACTCCATTCAAATATATTAAATAGATTTTTTTTTACCTAATCAAAGTCATTATACTGGGTACCAAAACTTACTAGATGAACTCCTAATACTACGACTGTAGCCTACATTTCTGCAAACAAGGCAGTTAATTATTGATCCTGGTGATTCGGGGGTTTGAACAGTTTTTCGCAGAAATATGACAATGTGAACTGAGTAACTTCTAAATCATTTTTAAACACATGATTTACAGTCACTTTTTATTACAACATGTTAAAAATAAATTGTTTAACTTTCAAAGTGCAATGTCTCAGAGCACACTTACGGCTCTCTAGTGATGTGGAACTACAAGTTCCGTAGAGAACCTGGCAGGGAATGTTGGGACTTGTAGTTCTACCAAAGCTTGCGAGCCACAGTTTGCTTAGCATTGCTTTAGATGGTCTTGGGTTCTTTTTTGTATCACAAATATAGCCATTAAAATAATCTGTTTGAATATGTCCTTGCTTATTCTTCGTAGGTCCCATGTAACTCTTAATGCATCATTCGAGATCCTTAATAATCTATTCCTTACTGTGCCAGAGATATGCAGACCTCTTCTCTACATGTGTGATACTAGATTTTCCATTTTCAAATCTCATTTGATAAAACAACTTCACCCTTGTCATTGACTTGTTTCCATTACCTTGATTGAAATCTTTGAATACCCTAGAATATAACTTCCGACTCCTTACTCGATTCAGACACACGCACCTCTAGGTAAAATAAATTCTGTGTGGCTAAAACACTGAAAACATCACGCTTCATTAATTTTGAGCTGTTGCTTACTTTAATTAAGTCCCTAATTGTCTAGTATTAATAGTATTTTAGAATGAAAAGGATGCAAAGATGTATTGGTAACTTCTCTGTAGAACAATCCAAAGTGCATTTGGAGGTCATAGTTACATAGTCCTTTTACAACATGAATAGTGTTTGCATATTGACTTAAATATTTCTAAAACTATTTGCAAGAGGGCACCTGTGCATGAAGAACACATCTCTTGATGTCTTTAGTTGTAAATTGACACATAACTGGGTACGCCTTCGTGGCGAATGGCACGTCTTAAATCTGCCGTTTTTATTGCCTAATACGGGGACGTTTCTGATCGAGTTTATGGCGTTTCAAGAGTGCGCCATATCAGTTCCATTATGGAATGGGCCAATCAATTGCAAATAGGGAATGAGACATTAAAGTATTAGCCATTTCAATGAAATGGACCAAAGCAATGGATCTAGGTAAAGGTGCCTTTCAAATCTTTCTTTCACATTAAGTTTAGCATAGTGGCTTTAAAAGCAAACAGGTTTTTTTTTTATTAGTCTGGTGATTTGCTAGGTAGCTTTTATTAAAATGTGATTTTAATCCCCTGCTTTGTTTTGTATTAATGGTGACTAGTAAATTTAATATTACATTTTTACCTGAATAATAAATGACCAATGTTTAACACACTGTAAGGTGCCCAATAATCTGATAGCCGGAGATGTATAGTGCTGACAAATCCAATATTTATTATCTGTTGAAGAGATATCCTTTGTTATATGTTCTGTATTTCCTCTTGTCATAGTAGTATGAAAAGCATTCTAGACGGAGTCTTGTTATAGGAAATCATGGATGAAATTAAGGAGGATTCATCATCAAAAAATCCTTATTTTTAAATCGCGAATACCGTCATAATTCAGTTACATTTTTAGTACATTTTTTTTAAGGGTGTCATTGCCTTTTGTAATTGTTTCCAGGTCGATGGTGTCAATACGTACCCACGCTTGAACTGCACATGTGCAGGGAATTGAGCAGAGTAATTCAGCTCCGGAAACGGAATCCTGCGAAGCTTGTGCAAAATGCACCGAGAACTTGCGCTTTATAGATTGTTCTTATGTACAGAGGTTGAACTTGATACATCTAATGGAAATAGTTATACGATAGCGTTGCATTCGCTTGCTGCTATAACATAAGGCTTGCATTGTAAACTGTTACAATGACTTATTTACGAAAGTGGAAAAATGCTCTGCGCAGCGCAAAGGCTGTTTGGTGATGTTATGGAGCTATTTTTGCACGCCCGTGTTAATAAGGAGCAAAAAGATTAGCCAATGTAAATGTCATTGTCTGTGGGGGAAACAAACGTTTCTATCTTCTAATGGGAGTAAGGCTGAGTACACACTACAGAAAATTTCTCCCGATGCGACATCAACGATTTTACCAACGACTGATTAAAAATAAAAAGTCTCGACCAGCAGCCGATTCATGTACACACTAAACACGTTTTACAAGATTTACCGTCAGATCTGTGCTCTTCACCAGTCATAACCAGCGGCTGAAAAGACGGTGACTCTGCATAGAGATCTATGAACACTGCCGGTCCTGAGTGCTTACACACTGCAGAATTGGAACGACGTTCCATCGTTTATAGAGATTTTTAGTCCGTTTATAAAATCAAATGAAACGATACAATGTGCTTTAGAACGATAATCGTTCATCATTGGAGCGTACACACTAATGCGATATCGGGCCGAACTGTCATTTATCGTGTGATTTGATCGATTATCGGGTGAAAAACCTGCAATTTGTACCCAACGTAACTGGATGAAGCAGGTTAATTGGGGCATTCTTTGATAAATATGGGCTATATACACTAACACATGGAATAAATATGACTTGACAAGATGTTTCAATAAGCTTCGAGGAAAGGGTCCTGGGTGAAATCTCGGATTGAAGGTCCTGTTCAAAAGACATTGCATATTATAAAATGCCACGGGACCACTGCGCGTCATTTCAGCAGGTGGCGATCTCGCAACATGTTTGGGTCTGATTTCTCCCTATATCCTGTGGTTCTTTGTTGAATGCTGGCATGGGAGTAGGACGAGGCGAGCTACGGTGGGCACGGAATCCAGCTCCTTGCCCAGGGCCTCAAAAAGTACAAAGCGGTCTGTTATTTTTATTTCACAACACTGTGATAAAATCTTAAAATAGATTTTGTTTTTGTTTATGGTTTATACTTTAAGTTTCAAGTGAAGCCAGTGGCTTCATAAAATATTCATAAGATGTGTATAGATATTTAATCAAATAATAGGTCATATTAAAACAATATACGTAAATGGAATTATCTTGCATTGTCTAGTGGTTGCAAGGCCTGATTATCCAATAGGCTGTCTAGGCTGCAGCAGAGTGTACACGGATCTTTGCAGCAGTTAGAAGAAGTAACTGGCTCTAGAGAGGGATGAAATTAGATGAGCTGATGTAGAACTCTTTTTGTCATATTAGAGCACAGGCATAATTCCAAATACAATTTAATTACTTTATATACACAGTTTTTTTAAAAAAAAAATAACATAGAATGAAATTATAAAAAAATGCAAAGCATATGAATATTTTTAAATTGCTATTAATGGTTCATCTCCATTAATAATGTTTACCTAGTGATAACATAAGGTTTTAGAGCTTGTAACATAGAGTGAAAAGTGCACATTATAAACAGCAGTCTTCCCCATATTATTTAGGATATAAGGGAATTTTGTGCTCCGTATCGGCAGCATTATGAATT